>NC_031769.1:98062032-98086882 GCF_001522545.3 Parus major
AACTTCAACTTCCTTAAAGGTAAAGTAACTCCATGTGACTCTGCTGTAAGACAGTAGAGGCAAACATAAGTTGCAGATATTTCCTATCAGCCAAACAGCCTAGACAAGGAAATAACTGAACATTTTGCATATCTAGAAATAGATATGTTTTTAATTAGCCAATACCAATGCCAATGTAAGGACTTCAGCTTGAATAGTCTGCACAAAAAAAATAAAAAATAAATAAGGTGTCAGGGTATAATAGTTCTTTAGCCCTTTGGCCTTTTAGTACCAAAAGAAAATGAAATGGCCACTTATTCCTATATATGGGCAGAGAGGGACTAAATTCCCTCTTTTAATCTTTTTTAAAAAATCTTTACAGACACCCTGTCTCATATCCACCTACAATATTCCTACAGCTCTCCCAGGGCAGAACTGTGTGATACTTAACAATTGGAAAGCAGAGGTCACTTTATAGACAGCAGCCTTTCTGTATGTCCATTCAGTTTTTTCACTGTTCTAAAACCACAGGCATTTGCAACGTCTGTGAAATGTGAATGTGAAATCTTCCAGAAATCTCTCTGGTCTGGGTAACTTGAACTCAGCTTGAGCAATATCCTAAGTCATTTACCATGGCTGTCTTTATCACAATTGATCTTAAGTATATGATTTTGGAAGTCCTCCTGAAAATTATTTGACATTTTCCTAACTATTTCTTTAAAAGCTATTTTGCCTAAGGTTTCATTAAAGGCTACTAATGCAAGACACTGGGATCATTTTAAATTCACAGCCTTCCCATGAAAGAGAGACTCAATTAAACCACAGTCTCTGTATGTTAAATGGAATTTCTTGAATCCCCTAATCAATTATTTAAATTATAACCTTATGCCCTTCTTTGCTTCTATTTACTCCTATTTAATGTTTTTTTTCTTACTTTATCATTTCATTCTGTTACTAAGCGTTGTGTGTGTGACATTTATCTCACATTTATTCACAAAGTGCTTAAAGTTCGTTATTGACCATGCATAATCAATGTATGCTAATTCTCTTTGCTTCTGTTTCTGTCATTATTGCATTTTAAATTACACAAACAAGAGCTCAGCATCTACAAACTAAGGCTTTAGGAAAATACATCATCTTGGAAAAAAGTTAGGCCTTCTAAATGTATGCTCTTTCCTTAGGAAATAAAAAATGGAAACAAGCTGGAGCATTTGTTAAAGACAACATTATTCTTTCAGATCTACATGGCTGATCTTAACCCCATTACCCTGCTCACCTTTTCTGCACAGATCTCTGAGCATGAAAGATATACAGAACAGACTATCAAAGGTGAGATCTGTTTGGTAGGATCTGAAAAAAGAATATTGCTTTAAACTGACTGTCCAAAGCTTCAAGATCCGAACATGAAATAAAGCTCCGTTTTAAATAAGCTAGGAAAACAGTTCCTACTTATAGCTTACCAAAACCAAACATTGACACATTCTTCATCATTCTGAGCAAGTGGAAAATTCTTCAATACTCCTAAAGAGCATATAGGTCTTTTTCTTTTCCAATACTTAAGTTCTGCCACCCAAAGCTAAATTGACCTGCTGTAAAGTTTTTTGCTATCAGAACTAATTATAAATAAAGGCCAAGAATAACCAATTGCTGCTTCAAATCATTACCTTGTCTCACCAGATACAAATGGTAGATTCATCACAGACACTCATCACAGCATCTTAAAATCTCAAGTGTAAGATTCAGAAGTCCTGTAGTTGCTGTAAAACCACCATTTAACATCTTCTGAAATTTCAGCGTGCCATTATCCCTTTTGCACTCATATGCAGAAGAAAAATCTAAACATGTGACTCTCATGCATGATAGAGAGGGAGAGCAGCTGTAGGCAGAGAAGACTGATCAGTCATGATGCTGTGACATCTCCCTACAGTGCTGAATGGGTAAGGATATGGACTGAAGGGTCAGGATATGGACTGCGAAGCAAAGACTTTCTATCACTACAAATTGTTATGTTTCAACTGAAGAGATCTAAGTCCAGAAATGCCCAGATGATGATGATGTATGTCACACATCACACTTACTGGCTAAGAATTCTATTGTACGGCTCATATGGGACCAATAATACAAAGGAAGACCTTGAAAAGAGACATCTCCCCTGAGAAATGCCAGTTTCTACAGCTCCTGCTTCAATACGTATCAAATGCTGAAACCTTGGCAGTTTTTCGTGAGCTTCAATAGATCTTCTACATGTCTATTGCCTTAAAATAAGTCAAAAAGCAATTAGTCCTCTATTTAGACTTGTAATTTTAGGAGCCATTGCTTAAGTACTTGATACCACCTTTTAACTGTGGTGGAAAAGTAGATAAATAAGAATTCATAGTACTCCCACAATGTGTTGATTTTAAGACCTTGGGCTTTGGTCTGTAAACTGGAAGTACTCCTTTTTCCTCCACTCATCTGCATTACCAGTACAAATGGGAAAAATTATTTTAACAGTATCAACAACCATACATTCAATCACTTTCTCAGTATTACTCACAGGTACCACTAAAACACATTTTCAAAGGAGAATGGGAAACAAACTGGGACATTGCAGAAGCTATAAGTCTGATGAATTCTTACCCCAGAATTAATGGAATTCATGGAAAAGTAATTTGGAATCTTTATTAGTTATGCAAGGAAAGGGAAAACTTTTAGGCATGATGATTTTTATTTTTTTTTCAAAATGTTATTGACAGAACTAATTTTAAAGTCTCTCTTCTGGGGAGTGGTTTCCACTGAAAAATGAAAATCCATGTCTCCAAGGACTGTAGAGATATTAAACTTTGAAAAACTAACCTAGTGCCTTCCAAAAAATGGAACAAGTGAAAAAGATCTCATCAGATCAGATGCTGTTACCTTGTGAATATACAAAAAAAGGAATAAAAAATGTAAATATAGAACTCAGTGTTACCAACATACTGGCCATGCTGCTTCTGCCAATCCCATACTAGAAGAACAGACGCGGTAGCATATAAGAAACAAAATATGTTCTACAAAATAAAATGTCATAATCATATGCAGGTCTCAAAATTTACTGCTTTTTCATGTCAATTTTAGTTTTCAATGTCTTCTGACATTACCTTTGAGACAATTGTTTTAAACCAACAGAAAAAAAAGCAGTTTTATGTTCTCGAAAGAATGTGTCACAATACTTAATTCTGATATTGGAGTTGTCTTGAGTAAAGCATTTGAACTTAAAAGTGTAAAGTAGAAGCAAAGTAAAGAGTCAAAACTACCTCTCCATTACTAATTTTATTGTGTTTGTATATAATACAATCTAATTTATAAAGTCCCTTGTCACAGAAGCTTATCAAGGCACTTCACACCCTGAAAGGAATTATATATAAGCTCAGTAAAAAGCCATCTTTAAAAAAGTCTTCAATCTTATTTTGAAACATTTAGCAAGGGAATTAAATAAATGGTTTTTAATGCACTCAGACCCACAAGTCTTGTATATATTTGTCTTTTGAATACAGAATTCGCAATAAGGGTGAATGCAGCAGAGCAGCTTCAGTATCACAGTATTTGTTCAAGGTCTCTGCTGAATATCATGAATTAGTCCTTCTTTCCTTTCTGTTGACCTTCTCTTCATTTATGGCTACATAAAGTCAAAGACTGACATCCCAGAGCAGACTAAAGCCCTCTTAGTTCTTCCTGGAGTAAATCCCATGTCTGTCAGCATCACTGTCTGCATCCTCCAAGCTCCATCAACCTTATTTCAGAAGGGTCAACCTAATGTGCAAAGTGGACTGTGGGCAATCCTATGTTCGAGATGCATTTAGTCATTAGTCCTTGCTAGGCTACTGAACAGTATGCCAGTCATGCCACTTGTTTTTGTTGAGGTTTATTACCTGGGAATCAAACAGACCACACAGGTAAAATCTTGGCTCAAGTGAAATCCATCTCTTTTGCCTGAGTGCTGCTGCTACTCTGAGTGAATCTCACTACTGATATTCTGTTTTTTATAATGCATGTTTATTTGGCAGTGCAATGTAAGATTCCCACACCATTTTGGAGGCAAGCACAGTCCAGCCACAGTGCTCCACCTGCACCAGCTGAGTCAACAATGCCCCACTGCACTTCCTGTGAGGAAAGGGGTTGATGCTCTGTTCCAAACTGCCATGGCTAAAACCTGGGTATGTGAATGAGCCTGTCTGAGGTGATCAGCAGTAGCATTGCACCATACTGCAGTCTGCCAAGCTGATAAACCCACAGTCTTGACTGCCATCCTCCCACACATCTTTGCCTTCCTCCTGTTGGGGAGTAAATAGTAATATAGACTGTTGTGAAGTGTCCATCAAAATCACTTTAAAAAAACTGGTTCCATATGTTCCATTCTCTTTTTATGGCTAACTGAGACATTCTTTCTTGCAAGGACCTAAAAGTAGTGAAATTCTACGTTAAGACAAAAAGCTAAGTTATGCTAGAGATCTGAACTTATGCTTCTGAGAACCTAAAGAAACTGGGTACTGGAGCAATGTCCAGGTACATGTGCAAGCTCCTAATGCCCTTGCAGAAGATTTACATCCTCTGAGAAGTGCTAGATCACAGAGGTAATTCTGTCTCTGGCCATGCAACACATTGCAGCACCAGTTTTTTCCTGATAGCTGGAAAAGCAGGGACATTACACAGCACACAGCACTAGGGTGGAGGTGTTAGACTGGGCCCATACATCATCTGTAGTATAACTACCTCACCAGTGCAGTGCTGTGCACAGTCTGTGAGCCAGCATTGAAACACCCTTCCCAGCTTTATAACAAATTTTTTAACATGCTAGTGACCCATGTGCCTTAGACAGCTAGAAGCTGGTATAAGACCAGTTTCTGTGTCTCTGTGCCTTTGTTACATGTCAGCTTTTCATGATAAATTTCAGGGATGCAGCAACTCTTGCAGGAATGAGCCTTCTGAATCCAGAGATGACGGACATTCCAAATTCTGTAACATTTCTCGAAGATTTTTCTCCTCTGCACACAGACAAAACTTCATCAAATTGGTTTTTCTCTCTTATGCAAATCCCATCATGTCAGGATCACACCCTTTTATAGCACATGAAAACAACTTATGAGCAACTGCCTCCTGACAGCACAGGGAGGAAATAAGTGAGTATCAGTTATCTGTCACAGGCACTCACTATTTAGCATCTCTGTTCCCATCACAATGATCCCAGTGAGCCCCATTTTAAAATTTCTTGTATTTTAAATTTCTTTTTCTCTTTAAATACCTTTTCATCCACTTCTTTTGCTTAGCTTTTTATTCTTTTCTCCATTTGGTTTATATTTGCTGTATCTCTTTCATACTCACCCCTTTTTGTTTCCTCGCTTCAACTTATTTTGCATTTCCTTGCATTTTTTAGGTCTTTCTGTTGTCAATGTCTGTAGAGCTGCTGATGCTCAGCTTTTCCCTTAATTTGAGATGAACAGAGGAAAATTAATTACGTTCGATGTTGAACATATGCACACAATAAACACCCAACTTTTAAAAGATGTCATGGAAGCATCTGCTATGTTATATTTTTATGATGGGTATAAAACTGAAATAATTGGTATTTACTTTTTATTTTCATCTTCAGATGTCATTTCTGCCCACCCCCTCTATTTCCACTTAAAAACGTAGCACTACATTAAAGTTAAATTGACATTTAAAAAGTCAATTTTAAAGCTTTTTTTTTTAACTTCTGAAATTAAAACATTCCCAAGGTAAAAATAATCTTAACTACTACAAAGTTTTATGCCCTCTCTTGAACTCTACACTCACTACTGACTACAGTTTAAAATCTATGATCATTAAGGTCTTTACTACCTGTTGATGTTGCATGTAAGTGGAAGGCTTTTGTGCCTGACTAGTTAAACTGAACTGACATACCTAATAAAACAGGCATTGAAAACTCAGTGAAGGGTTTCTTGGCACCCCAAGAAGTGAGTGGGATCATAACATAATTAAAATACATAGAAGGCAACTCTGAGTCAGCAAGGCAGCTACACTACTTGGTCACCGTCACTTGATTACTCTTGAAAGCTGATAGAAATCAGAAACAGTGATTGCCCACCCCAGGCATGAGATATCTGGCTGCTTTAGGAACATAATCACTGTGTTGCAGGAGGTCTAATCAACAGCTACCTATAATCTCTGTGACAGCTGTAAAAAAGTGTTAATGAAATATTCATGCAGATAACTGTCATAGGCATAAAACGTCATAACCAACTCCTTTTTAGTAATGAATACTTTATTGGACCACCCTGTTCCAACTTATTTTCCTACAAAAGCAATTTTGGTTCAGTTGCTGATTCTTCCTAGACACTGTGAGCAACAACCCAATGAAAATATCGCTGTTGAGTCAAACTCCTAAGAATCAGATGTTGGAGCCTGTTGGAGCCTGGAGAAGATGGCACAATTTAGCGCCCTGAATGCAACTCATATTTTAGAGATAGTTCCTTTTGTTTATAATATATTGGCAAAGTTTTCATTCTGGAAAGGTAAGAAATTAGATATATAGGTGGTTCATTCTCACTCCTACTTTAATGTCTCAGAAAAATATCAGAGAGGAAGGATTTTGCTTAGGAAGGGCATTAGGCTGACCTAACAACTACCTCTAAGTCTTAGGAAGTTTAATCTCTCTGCATCTCACTTCAGAACAATAAGGAATGCAATAATTCATTTCTGCTTTACTTACAGACTGAATTAACATTCATTAACATAAAGTGCATTTGTATATATATTTTGCAAGGTACATCAAGTATTTGTGAAACATATACATAAATATAAATGTAAATGTAATGTAAATATAAATGTATATCATTATAAAAATAAATATAATTATATATATATTTTTTATATATACATAAATTTAAGCAACATGGTAGTGTCTAATTCTGAGACTTCAACTGGAATGAATGCAGACAAAAAATATAAAAACCTCCAGATTTTTACTAAGGATCAAGAATCCAACCCAATCCAATCAATGGAAGCTTCCTAAAAGAGGTAAGAAACTCAGAAAATTACGCTGCTATTTTGCCCACAATCAGTTTAACTAGGATCGAGATTGTTTTGTATAGAACAATCAAGAGCTTTGCTTATATAGCATTGCATATGAACCTTTATGAAATTTTCCTTTGATTAGAACATTAAACTTATTATCTTTAAAGCCTGAAGTGCTTACTGCCTTGATAGAAAGTATTTAATTTTCAACTGCCTTTTGAATTTCATTCACCAATTCAGTTATATTAAAATTTTTGCTGTATTAAATGAGGCAATATGGAAAATATTTTTAAAAACAGGAGTATTCTGGATAATATGTCCAATGATTATATCAGGTACTGTTTCAAATATACCTCTTGACTCATGATGTAGCCACCCACAGTTCTACTGTAATTTCAATAGCTTTACCAGAATAGCAGGAGATTCATCTGTTACCCAAAAGAAAATCTAAGATTCCCTTAGAGCATCTTAAAATATAAAATACCAACTTAGCTGAGAAGAAGTAAAAGACAGATCCATAAAATAAATTCAAAGGCTCCAAGCAACCTTGCTCAAAACACCCTGCTCAGCTACTGCCTGCTCTAGAGACACTTACACCTGATAGATACTCACCATTAAACGTTATCAGGCTACCTAGAGGCACCTAGGGTAGTGCCCAGGAGTGTTTCAAGTCACTGCATCCATAAATCACGAGCTCCCAGTCCAGGAGGTGGCTGGCAGCCAGGATGCAGTAGATCTCTGCTAGCCACGTCAGAGCTACTGCAAATGCACCAGAGAGGAGCTCCACGGAGCTAGACTCGTTAAACATATGCAGAGCAGACTAGGATGAACCTGAGATCACGACCAGGACCTCGCTCTACATCAGGGTCACAGGCGGAGCAGAGTGGTTGCAGCGATGACTCGGAGCTGCTGCAGACACTCATGCAGGGAGCCCAGGCACCCCGACACTCCCCTGACTCTGCCACGCTTCAGCAGTAGCTGTGCTGGGGAACTCAGAGCAAGTCTCACACTCCATATTTCAGGATTCACAGATGAAGTAGCAATGAACTTCTCTTCTGCTCAGGAATCTGCTTGATGTGATGAGCCTGCTCTGAAAATATTTACCACAGTTTATCGAGTCAGCATCATATACAACATAGAAAACAGGCACAGGTGGCACTTCAGCTCTTCACCATAAGCTAGTGTTTTGTGCCGTAGTGAGGAATAGGTTGGTAAAATTATTTTTTTTCCAAATCATCTGTCTTCCCCTCCTGGTGAATTCCTAAAAGCTAGATATATAGCTTAAGGTTTAGGTTTATTGCTATACTTACTTCAATTGCTCTCCTTTCTCTTTCAGAGGACTCTGAATTACTAGTGTGCCAAAACATAACTCCATGAGGAGAAGCTGGTCTTATCCACATCCAAAACAGCTGCCAGAATAGAAGCTGTACGCTTCCCAAGGATTTGTGGGCTTGACTGTCCTCAGGCAAATAAGGAGTATCAATTTTCCATATTCTATTTGAGTAATGTAAATAGTTGGCACACCAGCTAATAAAAGAGCCTTCACTGTTATAATTACCTCTTTGGGCACGTATGCCAACCAATTAAAAAAAATTTATACAGATGAAAAATGAGTTATAGACTAAATCCCAAGAGCTGTAATTCAGAAGATCCCTGCTGGCCTGCCAATAGTTTTAGCTTATATTCTGAAAGCCCCTGTTTGTCAGAAGATGTGGATTAACAGGCAAAGCTGCATCATCCAAGGACACTGAAAATGCCAGGTTTTTCTCTTGGTGTCCTGAAACAAACAGATAAATTCAGATGCCTGTGCACTTACCTCTGTTCAAAAGCAGACATATCTCCTGCCTCTAGTCTTCAATCCTGACCTGTATTTATACCAGGAGCTAGTTTGGTCAATTTAAAAAAGGTCTTTGGCCAATCAGCTCTTTTTTAATATATTTAATCTTTTGAAAAAAATTATCTGGGGTCAGAATTCTCAATATTGTCCATAAAAAAAATAACCTTAATATTAGTCCACTACCATTAGTACCAGTAGTCTGGTA
Source organism: Parus major (assembly GCF_001522545.3). Lineage (NCBI taxonomy): Eukaryota > Metazoa > Chordata > Aves > Passeriformes > Paridae > Parus > Parus major. Next base: position 98,071,068 of record NC_031769.1, read on the forward strand.
ATATGATAATATGAATAAAATAATCACCATGTTTACACTTTCAACAAAGCACCATACGAGAGTCAACTAATTATTGTTAATTAAAAAATCATCTTCAACCTGCCTCTTCTCTGGATGTGTGAGAACCCATCATCTGATTTTATAATGATTAAATTATAAAAGTGTTTTTGAAGAATAAATGAAGTAACAGGGCATAAAATACTGAAAGCAATGTAAGAGCAGTTAATTATGTTGTGCAATATATTATGTGGCTGTAAAGCAGTCAGCACCAAGGGATAACGTGAATGGAGATTCAGTATTTTATTACCTTCAAAACCTTTCTGTTTACGCTGTCAGCACAGTAGCCTGAAAAGACTCAGTTTGTAGAGGCAATTTTGTGTCATGAAAACCATGGATTGTGGAAGTAACTCTGTCCATAGCATGAATTGAGGATGCAGAACTATGTTGTTTGTGCAACATTGGCTCTAAAAATTATCTTTTTAGTTCTTTTTAGAACTGAGTAATCATTATTTCACAATTTTCTGGGCAGTCGAGGAGCTTAGGACATCTGACACACAGCTTGTGTGTACTGTCACAAGTCATTATGAGATGAATAATACATTTTATGTATTTGAGATTAGATATGTGGCAAGTGTGGAAACGTTATTTTTCTGATATGTCTCAGTAGAATTAAACTAGTTGCCAGTCAAGTCTCAAATATCTTTTTTGCTTAAATCAAAATAACATATTTCAAATAAATACAAATATAAATATAAACATTGAAGCAGACAACAACAAAAGAAAAGTGGGGGGTTGTGTTTGCTTCATCTATTCTAAAATGCATTCTGGATGTTTTCATAAATGACTATTTTGGAAAAAATAAATAACCATGCAAGACACATAAATGAATATGGGATAATTTTTCAGCAGATCCAAAGAATATTTAATATAAGGATTTTTTTTTTTTAGATACTTTGGAGGTATTAAATTGGGGGGGGGGCGGGGGCAGGGTGGGAGCCCTCTGATCTATTCAAGTACCTGTGAAGTGTTTTCATTCAAGCTGAAAGGGGTCTGCGAGCACCCATTTGTCTTGTAAGAGGCATTTAATGGAAGAGGTTCAAGAAAGGGGAAGATCTAGATATATCTATAGGCAACAGATTTCTCCCTGATTGCCTGCTTAGAAACAAAGTTCATAGCAAAAGGAAAGTGGGGAGCACCAAAGGAAATGCCAATATGTTTGCCAACATGCCAGTGTTTGCTTACTGCCAACATGACATATGCTTTTTGTGATTTGTACTTATTTTCCTCCTTAAAAGCAGCCTCTCCTCATTCAAAACTACTAGGTTTCACTGAAAATTATTGTTGCAATATTCTTTTCCACTGTGCTCCCGGTCAGTACCAAATAAGATTTTACTTTATTTAAAAATGTTGAAATATATTTATAATATATTGGTGCTAGAGTAGTGTAGCAACACAATGTTGTTGCTTGTAAACCTTAACCCTCCCTTCCGAGCTGTTTCTAAAATTAGTTTATCCAGTCTCTAAAACAGCATGAGTCTTCTGCTTGCTCTGCCACACTTTGCAGGATAGCTAAAAACAACACAGCAGGATGCTGCAGCCTTTGTGGAGTCATCACGACAAGCTTCAGGCGCCAAGAAAAAGATGATACAGCACCAGAGATTTAGGCTACATGAACAAGCATAAATCTGTGCATTTGTCTCCCCACACCTTTGGACATTCCTTTCTCAAAAGGGAGACATAACCCACCCTCAGCATCCCAGAATGGGCTAAGTTTTATTCGAGAAGTTTATTAGGCCTGCAGTTAGGTTTGGATCTTGGTTTTGAAAGTATGTGTGCTGGAAATGTACAAGAGGAGATAAGGCTTTCTGCTCTTTCTGTTTCTTACACAGACATCATCTGACACTTGGCTAATATAAATAAATGTGACTGTGAGTAGGAAAGGAAGTAGCTCTGGTTTCATTGCTCTCAATTCACCTGTTTCTCTCTGATTTAATCAAACGCCTTTACCCTTTTCATGCTCTAAAAGTCAAAGAGTAAGCACAAAATTATGAATAGTCCAAGGAGGAAAGTGACAGGAAAATATTGACCATTTTACAAGTCTTAGGTTGAGCAGGAGAGCAGTAAGCCCATGGGAATTCCCATCCCCAAAGTGATACCTCAGGCAGAGTAAATTGCTGGCTGACACCTGCTTTCTCAGAGCAGGTCAGTTTAACGACAGCTCTATATGGTCATTACCACATACCCTCTGGTTGTCATAAGGGCTTCCAAAGCACTACTTCCACAAGTCATTACTTCTTGTATTTTCTCTGCTAATAGCCTTGGCAAATCAGGTGAAATTAAATCAGTGACAGCATAAAAATGGCAGAAAATTAATTGGTGAATCCACCTGAGGACATTACCAGGTTTCACCTTATCCTGGAGGAGCATCCTTTGTTAGAAAAAAAAAATAAAAAAAAAGGGAAAAAGGAAAAAAAAAGAAGAAACAAAAAAGAAGCATATGTTTCTTGTTTCTGCTGGAATTGTCTTTACTGTAACATCAGTGGACATGCTGGTAATGCACATTTCCTCCAGCTGAGACAAAAGAACACCACGCATTTACCAGCAATTTGCCATGCACTGATATTTGCCAAAATTTTGACATCACCTGTTATCGTGGAGATGGCTTCTGGCAAACAACATGTATGTGACCTGCATGTCTGTCTAGTTTGTGTCCTTAAACATTTTGATCATCTACTGAATGTTAGCATCCATAGAATTCAGTTGTTACCTTTTTTTCTCTTGCGGTTAATGAACTTTGTTACTTAAGGCATACTTCAATTTTCTGTGCGTGACACAGCAGTTTGGTATCATAAAAAATATCTGTCTCTCTGGAACCCCTCGGCAGAGTTGGATTTTAACGCTCTGCAACCATGGTTACACTCACTGTGCTCTCCAGAATTTCACATAATTGAGGAACTGGCTTAACAGTGTTTCAGCAAGAAAGGCTATTCATTCCCTTGATCCTTCTATGTGGTAGTCCTTTCTTCTAGCTGTTTGTTCAAAACAGCTCGAACCATGAACCAGATCGAGAACATTTCTATGATTACAGAAGATATATTTTCTTTAATTATAATTAGAGGGAAATGAAAGTTCATTCCTAAGTGTGCTTTTCTGTTTGGGGCTGATTTAAGTTTAATTTCTGTGATACTTTTGCATTATATTCGTAGTAGAAAAATATTTTTTCCCTGTATTCGCTGGTTCATATAACATAAGAATGTACATATTGAACAGGAAATATCATAATAATTCAGCAAAGAAAGTAGAAAAAGAAACTAAGAGGTTTCTTTTTGTCCACTCTTAACCCCCAGTCAGAAACTGGTTGCAAACCTTCCATTTGCTTTTAAGGCTCGTAAAGCAGTAACAGGCCAGAGGGAGAAATGGAAAATTATAGGCACAGATGGTCTGGGGCTGAGAGAGGTAAAGGTAACTAAGGAAACTCTTTTCAGAAACTGAAACAATATCATTTATGTTCTGGCTTTGCTTGGCTCTGGGCAGTTAAGCACAGCTGACACTGAAAACTGTGGCTTGTTTTGGAATTGTGTGTGCTAAGAGATTTACCTTTACAGTATTTTGTCCTTGCAATTACAACTCATTATTTTCAGCTGCATTATCATCACAACTAAATTTTGAGCTTGAAGTGCTGAGTATCTTTTTCAGACATTTTTAGTTTTTATTAACAAAGGATAATTGTACATTGTCATATTAATTCCTGAACAATGAATGGAGAGTTTTCAGAAATGATGACAAGTAAAACAGAGAATACTAAATACATAAGTCAATACATAATATGCTTAAGAGTTGAAGAAGATAAAATTATTGATAAGTGGTAGCAGCACATTCTAAAAAAAGTTGAAGGGTTTAAGAAAAAAAATGCAGAGGGTATGGTTGTCTTAACAGGAATTTTCATATGACAAAATTCTTTGTATGTGTATCAAAGCCCCCAGTACTAAACAGGTATTTAATGTATATAGTGGAATGTGGGGTGCTTCTCTGCCCACATAAGTAAGCAGATATCTCAAGTTGTAATTATGACATTCAAGACCCAAAACTCAATCCCAATTGTTGGAAAAAGCAGATGTGCACCAGTGTGTATGGTCATGACATGAACACACTTGTATCCACACCTCTTAGACAAGGTAAGGATAAAGAGTGGATATAGATAAAGAGGATAAAGAGAGTATCTTTGCATACTTCCATACCCAAAATCTTGTTATGGGTAAGTGGCAACAAATCCTACTGTATGAAAACAAGCATTTATTATTTCCCTGAATGAAATATGAACAACCTAATTAAAAGGTTATAAACATTTATTAGTTCAGTTACAATGTCAACATAGCCATGCCCAAATTAATAAAAAAATAAATAACCACCAAAAAAATCTCATTGGTAATAGATTTTAAATGGTTTTTAAAAGAACATTCACCAGTCCCTCCTCCTTTTCTCAGCTGAGATGCTTACCCTTCCAGGATTCTTTTGGGTAACAAGGTTGATGGCTCAGTCTTTCCCAAAAAGTCTAGGAAGAGGGATTTTCTGCAAGTTTGTCAGCATCCTAGAATTTTTGCTGGAGGTTGACAGTGTCTGTGATGGAGTTTTCTTCATCCCCAGTCTTGGGATCTCCTTGGATTTATTTTCTTTTTTTTTTTTTTTTATTTGTAATCCCAGCTTCCCTCTGAGGCCAGAAAGTGGTAAAATTGCCTGCCCCAGCCTTAGATGCCCTCAAGGGCTGCTGTTTTATCTACTGACTTCCTGTCTTTGTCAGAATGATTCCGTATCAAGGATCTCAAGATGAAGCTAAAACAGAAGAGCCCACAGCCACTGCCCCTCTTACCAGCTTCAAACCAGGCTGAACATAGCTTTGGACCTGGCAAACATGGATAAGCCTTGGGTCCCTGCACTGATGGAGCAGTACAGAGCCTATGACCTGTTACAACTCACGACAAAACTGTATTTCCTGGCCTACAATAACAATGATGGTGCGATTAGAGGCAAGTGCCGCTGGAGAATATGTTATCAGATACCACCACTTCTCCAAGGTGCTCAACCACATGTAAATGCTCTGCTCAGTGCTGGTATAACAGCAGCAGGGGGTGAGCCAAGCCACTTTTCAGGAAACTAATAGGTCCCCAGCTGCAGGAGCTGGCAAAGGAAATCAAACAGGATATTGCTGGGAGAAGCAACTTAACAGGGAGAAGGGATACAATAAAAGCAATCTTAAATGAAAGGTGAAGATTTATATCTGGGGAGATGGGGATGAGACATTAATTAGACTGTAGACCCTTCATTAAATCCTTTTCACAGTATCACAGAATATGCTGAGATGGAAAGGACCCACAAGGATCATTGAGTCCATCTCCTGGCCCTGTACATGACTCCCCAAGAGTCCCATCATGTGACTGAGAGCATTGTCCAAATGCTCCTTGAACTCTGTCAGGATTGGTATTGTTATCCCTGTTCCTGGAGACCCTGTTCCAGTCCCCAACCACCCTCTCAGTGAAAGAACAATTTATAATATCCAACCTAAACCTCCCCTGACACAGCTTCAGGCCATTCCCTCAGGTCCTGTCCCTGGTCACCAGAGAGAAAAGATCAGTGCCTGCCCCTGCTCTTCCCCTCACAAGGAAGTTGTAACTGCAGTGAGGTCTGTCCTCAGTCTCCTCTAGGCTGAACAGCACAAGTGACCTCAGCCACTCCTCATACAGCTTCCCCTCAAGGCCTTTCACCCTTTTGTTGCCATCCTCTGGACACTCTCAAACAGTTTAATGTCTTTTTATTGTGGTGTCCAAAACTGCAGACAGTGCAATGATGTTCATCACAGGGTAACACCAAATGAGTTGTTCTGAGTATTGACCACTGAAGCCTGTGCAGCCCTAGTGATTGTCTAATTTGTACAATGATTCACAGAATAATATTATCATCATGATTATGGCTTCAGAATGTTTCTATCACCTTGATGAAAAGGAAAATCTGAAGAAAATTGTTCAGTGTTTATTAGATTGTAACTCATAAAATTATATGAGGAAACTTTGGTCTCTGAATGCTACATTAAAGTGAAAGCATGTAATGCTACTATTTCATAGATGATGCTTTTTTTTAAAAGGCTTGTGTCCATTTACCATACAAAATGTTATAAAACTGTTTCTGCTAATGAGATTTTGAGTGTTGATGCTTTCAGATACTTCATCTGTCACAGAAAGAGTGATGTAACACTTAGCCATGTAAAACAATTTGGGAACTAACCAGAAATCAAGTCACTAAAATAATGAGTACATCTGTTCAACATCTGTTGTTTAACTTAATTTACTAGACCTGTGTACAGGAAAAAACAGTGTTCTCATTACTGGTTCATTGACAAATAAAGTAATGAGAAATTGAATGAAATTATTAACAATTCCATTTCAGTCTAGTGCATGAGCCTATAATTTTAGTCTGGCGTGAATAATTTTTAATTCTGAATTTGATCATAAAAATTACTACCTTTCAGCTACTTCTGCTATCACCACTTTGTATATAAGAAGCAAATAAGAAAATGCTAAACACATTTGAAATAAACAAGAGTTCCTTTTTTAACTTTGTTACCATTGTATCTATTTAAGTTCAGGATGAAATATTTTCTTTTTATTTCTCACATGATTCTGTGGAAATGAATGTAACACCACAGAACCCAGACCTGTGCTAAAATTGCCATTTCATCTAACTTACAGTTTTAAGGATATTTATAAAAATCTGAAATAACTTTTTTTCAATCCATTTTATCCACTGTAATTTAATTTTTTCAAGTATGCAAGCAACATATTATCTCCCTCAACATATTAAAAGCAAACCATATAAAATATAAGATTAAATTATACCTCTGCTTCAGTTGTGTAAATATTTATAAGCTTTACATGAAACAGAGCAGTTGTTGCTAATGTAGTTATTGATTAGTAAATCTCGAGTGAAAAAGGTTACATTAGTCTTACATTAAAACACTCTGAAATGGACCTTGTATCACATTTTATCACTTTCCTTTTTCTCCAATGGGAGTGTTTTGGAATTTAAATTTAAATTCATAACTAATCTCTTGAAGTTTTTTAATCACTTATTTTTCTGCTATGGAAATAATTCAAAACTGAATCATATTTACTGGGAAATAATTGATTCCTCCTACTCGAAAAGAACAGTTTTAGCTTAAGTCCTTCACAGGGGTCCACATCCAAAGGAAACCTCTCATTCTGCTGAGGCTTTTGTTCACTTGAGTAGAAGCATCATTTATGGGGCAGGAGGAAGAGGAAGTTTAGCTATCAGGAATGCAGCCAGTGAGTAATGCTGAAAGCGCCTCCTTTTCCCTAACAAGAGTTCCCACATACTTGTTGAGGAATTTTGCAATCTTCTGAGGACATATTAGACCTCACACAAATGATGGAAACAGCTAATTTCATTTAACTGTGTCATTTAGGGATCCTGATGAAAAGTAGAGGAAATCCAACAGGTTCCAGCTCAAGAATGAGTGGGAAAAGCAAACAGCTTTGTATCACATCTCATCCATCTAATGGGGAAATTTCAATGGGTTCCACAAAGTGCAAGTTCAGTACGCAACAGAATACAAGCTCAGTACAAAACAGAGCTTAGCATTGTACTTTATTTTACAGCTCAGACACACAGTCATCATGTGTCAGCAGATTTCCCGGTATTTCTTATGTGCATGGGGGTTTTTTTCCTATTTAATTAAAAACTATTCTAAGTCAAATTGCCAAGAATGGACATGGGTTGAGCACATTCAAACCAGCAAGTGCTACGGTTCACCTGAAAAACTTGCAATGCTGTTGTTGTAATTTGGTTCTGTATTTCCGGCCGCTTCCCAGTGTTCTTGACATACCAGCACACAAAATGAGCCAGATCAGTTTAGCTGGATATTTTGCAGGCAGGCAGAGCATTAGCTCCCATCTGTTTCCCGTTCTCAGTGTTACTCTTCTCTGGCAGTCTGACCCAGCACGCCAGGCACAGAGGAACAGGAGGAACTGCTGTGCCACACTAGGCATGTGAGTGGAGTCAGCTCCAGGACATCAAGGAAAGGAGGGGTAACCCCAGGCTTTCTCCTTGCCTTGTGCCTGGACTAGGGAGGCACCATATGACTTGTGAAGGGACACGCACAGCCCTGCCATATGGCCTGGCACAGGACATAGAGAGACATCAGGGCTTCTGTTCAGCCCAGGACTGCACCTATCTCTGGATTTTCCTCTCAATAAATTCTGAATGGGAAAAAGAAAGGAAGGACATGGGTCTTCAGGTTCTGGAAGCTGTGAGAAAAGTGTTCATCGAGTTATGTGTAATTAAGGTTCAATCGAATCACAGAAACAAGACTCTACAGCACCTGCTGCATGTTATGCCTGGCTCCAGGTTCATGCAATAATTCACATACTCTACCAAAAACTTGTAAAATGAAGGAGGAAAATTCATACAAAAGAGATGAAATTTTTCAAACCGTCACCTACAAAAATAGTTTGATTTGCTTTTACAAAAGCAGCAAGACTTTATTCCCACACCTGCTTGTAATACAGTTTCCTGACATAACCACGGTGAATTTCTACATTTCAGATTATTTTTGGTTTCTCTGAGGCAGATGGAGTTTGCCTTTCACATGACGTCCTGGGGGTGAAGGTTCAGTAAGAATGAACTATGCAATCTGCTTCACTCTAACACATGACATACTGTTGATCAAAGAAGAACGTGTTAGGGACCAGATGTTGCAAGTAGTAATAACATGTCCCAAGCCTTGCTTTCACCTAATGCATGGCATGGTAGACCTAAAAGTACCTGTAAGATGTAATCAATAGGGAAAAACATAAGTGAATACCACAGAAGAAATACCTCAGTTAATTTTCTTCTTGTTATTAATTCTCCCCTTCTCTATTTTAACATTCTGCTGTAATTTCCCTCTTGTGTTTAATTTTCTTCATCATTTTTTTACCCCATTGGGATATTTAAATTAAAATTGGATTGATAACTGCCTTTAATTTATTCTTCTCTTTTAAAATGCATGGGTCTACTTCTTCCCCAAGGGGTACAACACTACTGAGGATTATTCCAAATCCTAAGGGAATGAAGAATATTGCAATTAGTCAAACTCCATCCCTTGGTCTCAGTACGGTTGTTTAATTCTATTTATTCTGCAGATTTTTATATAATGTAGAATAGCCATTCAAACAGTTATGCTCTTATGTTTCACATCTGTTGAGGGAGTCAAGGGTTTAAGAGATAGAAAGAGAAAACGGATAATTGTTTCATTTGTGTATTTGACATGGGTTTCTTATGTGATGTGGCATCATTTGGTCTTTGTGTCACACTTTTCCATCTACCAAATTAGTATGGAAGATCAGCAGAATATGACTTAACAATGTCATGCTTTTTTACAAAAAAGGACTTTCCATCTATACTAGAAGGACATTTGGTTTGCAAGTTGTCTTAGACAAGCCCCTGGCTTCTTTTTTCTCTTGTGCTCTTTCTTTTCTTGTGACCTGTCAAGGAAAGTCCAGGGAATAAGAATAATCTTAAAAATAAACAAACAAACAAACAAAAAAAAAAAAAACTCAGAAAAATAATCTATGAGGAAAGCTCTGCGGATTGTTTAGACTAAAGAAGAAAAGGCTAATGGGAGAGTATATTGACAAAAGGGTGTATTAATTTTTTCTCCATATCACTACTGAATAGAATAAGAGGTAATGGATTTATATTTCAGCAAGAAAGATGGGGGTTATTCATTAGAAAAAAAAACCCTAATAAAAAGGACAAGGAATACTGGATTATTGTGGAGCCTTTAAGTTCAATTATAGACAAATGTCTGTCATAGATATTAACACTTTGGAGGACAGATTTATGGCCAAGCTGATCTCTTGACTTCTCCACTTGCCAGACACATTTTTTAAAAGTTCTTTCTTTTCCTGAATCTTTTCTTCTCCTGTCTTATCTGTAAGAGGACAAAGTGACTGTTTCTGAGGAAGCACTGTGCCTTACAGAAAAACACAGGTGGGACTATGCATGTATCTGTATGTATGTATGTATGCCACTGAAATGAAACTAATTTATGTATTACATACTTTTACAGATATTTTATTGCAAGTTCTTGCCTCATACTTGCTAACATTGAAAAAATATATTAAAAAAGACCATGTCTTAAGAAATCTGTTCATCAAATCATTGCATTTGTCTGGACTATAATATGAACTTTCTTTATGCTGTTATTCAAACCAGAGTGTCATCTCATTTTTTATGGTCACAGTCTGTCAACAGACTCTTCTATCTCATTAGGGACTCAGTATGATTGAGAGTTCTTTTCTTTATTCTTTCTGTGATTCTTTTTTCTATAAAGTAGAAGAGCATCTTGGCCTTTGAGATGGAGCACTGTTTGACTTTCTTGTTTTCACACAGTCTGTTTGCACACTTCACGTGCAACTGAAAGAGTACCTACAATCTTCCCCCTCAACACCAGACCACAGCTGTCCTCTCTGACATCTAGGCTGCAAGGCAAACTGTTCCTAGGCTCTAACAGGTTATGCTTGCAAATAATTCAAATTTTTAAGAGGACAATTTAAAATGCTGTAGCAAGAAACATTTCCACCTATTCACTGTGAAATTTTAAGGGCATATATACAGATTCAGAGGTGAAGCTGGATTCTGGAAACTGGAATAGAGTAAAAACCCTAACAGTTGACTATTATGCTGTCCACAGCAGTTGAAATACACTATTTCCTTGGTGAGTGACACTGGGAAGAGAGGAATTAGCAGAGCAACATCTTTTGCCAGTGTAGCTGTGGGGACTATTGGCTTTTGAGAGTTGAGTCATTCATTACACAGAGCTTGCTGAACTCATTATCAGTGGGGGTTACTGCTTGCAAACTGCTTTGGAGAATCTAAGTAAATCAGATAACATGTTAATGAGTGTGGTATAAATAGATAAATAGATTTGGCTGCTGAACATCTTTGTAATTTGTGAGAAGTAATGGTGTTCTGAAGCTTTTGAGGTTAATGAAAATAAATAGTGTGTGCTTAACATATCATTGAAGAAGGTAGCTCATATTAGTATCAACATTTATTTCAAAACATATCTGTCCAGGAAAAATATGAAAGGTATACCATATGGACATTTTCTGAGCTCAGTGGGGGAAAGCACTTGAAGGGTTTAACCCCTTTACCTTGGCATATTTATATAAAGCTAAAATAAGCTTCCCAGTAGAGCTTTGATAAAACTGGAATACTTGTACCTCAGAGAAATAATACTGCAATCCATCACCTACTTTCCTTCCAATTAATTCATGTAAGTAGTTGACTCTTTTTTAGTTTAGTGACATAATCATATGGTATCTGTTATTCTGGCTTTATTGGTCTGAGTAACAACATTTAATATTTGAATTTATTTTCTGTTCCACTGTCCCTGCTGAGGTTTGTAGTGAGGAATTTATCCTCTGCTTCTGCACAACTGATTTGCCTCAGTTCAGACATCTCACACATAGTTCTAAAAAGAATTCTTCCTCATCTGTGAGTTTCACAGTCTAAGTTCACTCTTTTAATGAGTTTGATAATACTAATTCACCTGTTTAAACCATAACAACTGTCATTATGGCCCCCATTGCATAAAAATCAGGCAGAAAGAGTAGGATGGTAACTTACTCAGAGACATTAGCAGAAATCAATCTTGTTTACTGGTTTAGATCTCAGTAGTTCATTGTCCCCCTGTTCCTCAGCCAGCTAGTATGAATACACAGAATGAAGTAGCTTTTTTCTGCAAATTTTCCACCATCTACATAATTTCAGTACCTCATTGCACTTGGTAGCAGAAAGTTTTTCATTATTCTCCACATGAAACTTTCCCCCTGCAAGTTAAGCTTCTTACTCACTAACCTATTCATTAGGTTGTCTTCCAGTTCAGCAACATATCTAGCTAGAAAATTTCAATTAAAACCCAATTTTGCCCACAAGATTAGAAAATTGATCATCAACATTTTTCAAATAAATTTTAGCTATCAGCATACTCTAGGACCATTTTCAGAAGCCTGTGAAAATGTTTAATAACTAACTGACATTAAACAATATGCAAAAATATCTTAATAATCTAACATTGCATTTAATTGAATATTTTAATAAAAACTTAATTAAGGTTCCCACATTTGTACTTGGGGGCTATCCTGAACTCAATACCATTCAAATCCCATTAGTGCTAATGGCTTAATGCCATATGTGGAGAATATAAAACACATAAAATTTACTTTTAATAAGTCATTCATCCTACATTAAATATAAAACTATTATTAAAAACACATTAAAGAGGATTAACTGCTAGTATTACAAGGAATGTTTTTAATAATCAGTTGATATTTATTTAGTTTATAGTACTTTCTAATCATTACACAATTATGGTTTCATAATTCCCTTCTAAATCTTAAGCAAATGAAATGTCTATCTGGAAACATTAATTTAAAGTTACTGAAAATCGTATTTTAATGTCATTGGCTCAATTTTTAAATTTTCTTGTCTTTTCTTCTTTTTTTTTTTTTTTAAGGGAGAGAGAGATGAAAGTTTTATTGTAAGAGCATTTAAGCAAAGAAATCTTAATTTAGAGAAACACGATAGCAAGTACACACCAGATGATCAGAAGAACACTGGTATCTCACTGGTATGTCTAAGAAGGTAATTTTTTTAATGCAAAAAACCCCTATATTTAAATTAAAAGAGTCTATATTCTTAACATAAAAATTTAACAAATAAAGACTAATTAATAGATAGCTAGACCAAAGGGAAAGGGGATGGCAGATTGGATAGAATGCAGGCAGGGGATGTGGCAGACAGCTGAGTTTTGGACAAGGAAAACTTTTCAAGTCCTCAAAAACAAAATGGAAATATTGAATTTAGAATGTTTCTGTCTATTTAAGGTCTCTGAAAGGATTGTGGAAAAACAGAAAAATAAGAGTATTATTAGAGAAGAGGGACTTACCATGGACCTTCTGTAGAGCATTTCTTTCCATTTGTCACACTTCTGTTCTAATACCTTATTAGGGTGTCTTCTAATCACCTCTTTAACTTCTTCACATTGTCTTACACAAAACTACATATTGCCACATATTTCCTCTTGATAGACACAACTGAACTTATTTCTTAATAATTAGAACAGCTTATCTGGTGAAGGCCAAATGAGCAACAAATAGCGGCTGCTAAAAGGTCCAAATGAAAAAAATGAAGAAAAAATTTAGTTTAAAGTGCCATAAAACACATCCCCATATTTTGGGGATCTTGAATGTTTTGATCAGTGATACATGAGATAATAGACATGGGGAACCATGTCTATATATAGACATATAACTCAGCCCCAAACCCACCATGGAATATGCTACTGCACACAGGACTAGGCAGAGTTAATGGAAACACCTATACATTGCTTTATAATTATCTTTGAAAATCCACACGCACTAAGTGATGGGAAATTTCTGAGAATAGCTTGGAGATATGTCTTCAAACAGTTTATATAGTATGCAGACTCTGACCTTAAGTCTAATGAAGCCAAAGCTCAGCTCATCATTGACATGGGAAGGGTATGAGTCACAAATAATGCCATATGCCTGGAGTGTATTAATCTCTTTAATGAGCTAGGGTTGTACTTAAAAGAAGAAAAAAAAAATCCAAGATGAAAGAGAAGGTCATCTCTGACTTTGCAGTGCTTTGATTTCGCCATTTTCTGTCCTAATATTTAAGTTATTTAAACATTTTAATTGCTTACATTGCAAACACATAAGACCTTGAAAGACAGAATATTAATGAGATTTCTCACTATTTGGCCACAGCATCATATGAAATCTATGTGATTTAACTGCATTTGGAGAGAAATTATCTCTAAAGTTTCAAGATAATTCAAAGTTGCTCCTTTTACTTGTTTTATTTATGTGAAATTCTAGACACTGCCTCAAAAAAGATAAAAAGACCCATTTTTAATCCAAGAATTATACCTGAATCATAAATCATTAAACATAATTCAATTTCACTTTGAAATGTGTATATTACTTCAACTACATTGTATTCTTTTTAAATAATAAATATTCAGAGATTGTTGTGTTCTTTTATTAGACAATCCATAGCATTTTTCTCATGCTGCTTTTTTGTTTTCATGGTACCACCTTCCTCTTTGTGGTGGTCAGACATTCATGGAGCTCTTCATATAATTAACTATTAAAAAGACACTTTACATCAAAATTTCACTTGATTTCAGGTTATTTTTCTGCTGAAGTATCCAACACAGCTGAGTGCTAAATGAGTTTATGGAAGAAATTATGTATACTAAGAGTTGAGCATGACATTTTATGTGCGATTCAGCAAATTGTGAACAATTCAAAAATAATTTGAAAATAAAAACTAGATATTGGAATATCTTGTGTATGAGTGGTAGACACAGGAAAAGGAAGCAGGTGCAGTGTTCAGGAAGGCATGCAAAGTTAGTTGTTATCTCTATCGTTTTATGAAGCAGCAACTCAGATGCCCTCATTCAATAATGCCCAGTCACGAGATCCTCTACTTGATTCTAAGAGACTTTTCTCCTTTTCTTCTGGTTGGTGTTGATCCACTGTGACTCAGAAGAGATGGAAATCCTTTGACACGTAAAACAAAGCTCAAAAAAGATTAAAGAAATCAAAATGTTTAATGCCTGTTAGTGGTCGTCTTTGTTAAAAAAATTTCATTTGAACATAATCAACTACCAGCAAAGGATAAAATATAATAACAATAATTAAAAAAAAATAAAAATCTTTGGGAATACTATGTTAAACGTTTTCCAATCAACTGTGTCTGCTAAAATTTACTCCTAAGTACTTAAAAAATGGGCCTGAGGCAATCCCAAAACCCTTACTATGGTTTTTAGAACTAGGTCAAGGAATGTGAGAGCTGTCAAGTAAATACCAGTCTTTAAAGATAGCAAAAGAGAGCATCACACTGTGAGGACCAGTGGCTCTGTGGAGGGTCCATGGGGACTATCCATAGGTCCATCCCACCTTCCCAGGTAGCAGCAGGGAAGAGAGAGCACGGGGACAGCCCCAGCCCTGGGCACCCAGGGGAGCAGGTGGGCAGCAGGGATGTGGCAATGCAGGCTGGAGCCCACAGCCAGGCAGGGCAGGGCTGAGGGAGCTGGACGTGTGCTGTCCTGGGGTGTCACTGGGACAGAGGCTGGTGGCCAGGGGCGCTGAGATGGGGTCCTGAGCCCTGGACAAGATGAGGGAGTCTCACCGCTGGGCAAGGCCCAGCAGGGCTGGAGTAGCCTCAAGGACACAACACATGCAATAGCCACTTCAAGGAGACCCAGATACCATTTTGCAAACCACTTCCTTAAGAAAGTCAGGCAAAAACAGCCAAGCCTGAACAGTTTGAGCATGTATGCCAAAAGAGTTGAATAAAAATATTGAGGACACAATTATCAGTTGTTCAAGAGCTCTTTCAAGAGAATAAGCGGAATGTTTTCCTAGCACGTGAGACCATAAAATAGAAAATACACTGATTAAATATGGAGAAGAGAGTATAGAGGAATGTATTCAAATATAACAGAAGTGATCTTCACAAACATATTGGAATATACAGGTCATATTGAAAAATAATATTTTTAGTGTACAACACTGAAACAATGTTCTTGCTGCTGCAAAACATAGATACACATCATTCTAGGCTCCATAAAATGTATTTTAGTCCACTAGACACCAGAAGAAATAATAATAATAATAATAATAATAATAATAATAATAATAATAATAATAATAATAATAATAATAATA
>NC_031769.1:98086896-98174639 GCF_001522545.3 Parus major
TTATTATTATTACTAGTACTACTTATGTCACATTCAGAATATACTATGTTCGTTGGAGTTCTACATTTAGTTTAGGTAGAACCTTCCAGACCAACCAAAGAAATCACAGATCAAAGCAATTTTCTCTTTGATTTTAGGAGTTTGGGATTCACTAAAGAAACCCTATTTTTTCCCTGAAGTAGCAATTCTGTATCCTGATCACTTGCAGACCTGTTGTAGATTCACAGATTCACTGTAGGACATGAGTTTTGTAGGATCATTTCAGCCTGTAGAAGTTGGTAAAAGTCTGGAAATGTGCATTTAACACCAGGCATGAGGGAGAGGGTGGAGGGCAAAATTCAAAGTGGTGAATAAAGTACATGTCACCCCAATACATTGTAAACCTACTAAGCTATCAGAAGAAGCAAATAAAAACAGCTTTCTTCATGGGTAAGAAGTGGCACAATTTATCTCCCAAAGACCAGTCTGACAGTCCAATTGTGAAGCCTTATGTAGATTTATGTAGAAACCTTAAGTATGCATGTCTACTCTGACCCATGAAGAACTCGGCTGAAGATGATCTATTGCAATTCTAGAAGAGCTACAGTAATGTAATGAAAGATGGAGAATATGATTAAAAAAAAATCACGAGTTCAGTTTTTTGCATGCATCATACCATTTCACTATTTTATTCTGTTATCTTTCTTATAAGACTTGACATGTTCCCTCTGCTTAGAGAGTCACATTTCCTATTGACATAGTTGGATTTTTTTGGGAGAACTGGGAAGACAAAACTACTGCAAATTGGAAGATAAAAGATAGTAAATATTCATTATTGCTTGTTATTTGATAGACACACGAGGAGGATGTTAAAAAAGATGGCTTGCAAATACAAGTATTTTGTTGGGTTTTGGCACAAATGTTCTGGCTGCTAACTGTTGAAAGATGTTATTCTGCTGCCACTCAGATGGCTCTGCCAATACTAAGGGTCTTGCTGATGAGCTGGAACAAGGCTGTAGTGGTTTGTCTGCCACATGCTGGCTTCCCCTCTTCATGATTTTTAAATTCTCTCTTATTTGGCCCTGATATTATATGTAAGTCTAATGAACTTCCAGATCTCTACAGAATGTGAGCAGGTCTGACAGCTTTATATTGCTTGTGTGGATAAAAAAACTACTAAACATGAAGACAAATTGAAATATTATGAACATAAACAAAGAGTTTGCCAGCTACTAGCTAGAAGAACTAGTCATGGTTGAGAATTATAATTTAGAACCAGGCACAGAAAACAAAAGGCTTTTGGAGAAGAGTGTGCCAAAAAATCCTATATAAAATATATAAATCCTATTTAAAATCAAGGAAGTTTAACCTTTGAACATGCCAAGTAACTAATTAAAATAGAAATTGCAGGCCAACAGTGGGATGAGTCTGAAAAGAAAGTTAATATGGGAAAATAAGATTATTTTTGAATATTATATATGAGAGGCAAATATCTGGGTTGAATACTGTTTCTAACAAAAAAGATGGATCTATTTTTCATTTCATAACTCCGTTAATGTTGTTTAATAAAACTTCTTTATAGAATCAAAATTAGTTAAACTAGCTGGATTTTATAAAAAGATAAAATTCTATGACATTTCATTTTATTTTTAATGAATTGATAACAATTAATAAATAAATACAAATTGGCATCTATAGAAAGATAAAAGATGTAATTGTTTAGAATTTCCTGGTAATTCCTTTAGTGCATTTCATATTCTAAATGATAGAATTCTCCTGAGCTGTTCACAAAAAAAAGTGGAGTTGTATGAATATGTATTTTCTGTGTAATGTTCACTCATGAATTCTAACTTTAAAATAGAAAAGTTCTGGACTGTATTGGCAGTGACCAGATTTGATAAGAATCTATTTAATCAAGACTTTTGAGGATCCTAGTGTTTTCTTAGCATCTCCATTTATCTTCTTTACTTCACCAAAAAGAGAAACAAGAAAGTATCATGAAAAAGGTTGTGCTCAAAACTTTTCTGCTTGTAGTCCCAGGAACAAACAACTGACCTTTCATATTATCTGGAACTAATGGAATTTCCATATCTTGCTTTACTAAAAGTTTTTGCCACGCTCAGTTACAATAAAGTGGCTTTCATTTGAGTGAAATTTCATTATCTCACACTGTATCTCTCACATGAATTATTTTGGGTGTCCTATAACAGCAGTGAAAGAGGGGGCTGACCCTCAAGCCCCTGGGTAAAGGGAGACTGCTGAAATGTGAAATATAAATTTCAAGTTCCTGCTCTGCCTTCTCCCAGACAGGAACTAGACCCATTCTTTCCCACAACTCACAGGAATATCTTACTCACCAGGCTTTCAGCTATGTTTGATGTAGTTTCCTCTCAAAATAACATAAAATGGCTGTTTTAAGGATACACTTTTTTATAGTGAAAAATTATTCCTACAGAGATGTTTTATGTAGAGAAATTAATGTGAAGAAGACTTCTAGCCCCTCATTCAGCTGTTGTCTTGCTGATAGCATCAACATTATGCTTCTGCTGGATAGAGAGTAGATTATTAATTCATCTGTCAGAAAATACAAACCATCCTCCTGCACTTGTTCTGTGCTTCTGCTGGATAGAGAGTAGATTATTAATTCATCTGTCAGAAAATACAAACCATCCTCCTGCACTTGTTCTGTGGGGCAAGGAAGGCTTGGCCCCTTTAAACCACAAATACATAAACTACATGAAATCCAGACGTTTGTTCATCATCCATCTCCCTGCTCCACCCAGCCCCCCCTTGCTGTTGAATACCTGGTTATCCCAGTTTCCAGTGCCGGGTCACAGCAGTAGCCTCCACGCAGCCCTTCCAAGTGCTGTGCAGAGATAAATGTCTGCCAGCATTGCTGTCCACTTGTTGGTACTACATGTTCGCTGCCAGAGAGTTTAAAAAGTGAGCTACCTTCCCTGCCATCTGATTCCATGGCAACCACTCCTCTGCTTTCTACCACTGAGCATCTGTTAGTGTTTTCATTGTAAACTCATGTTTTCAAGAATTTAGGGATTGGCATAAATTGTTATTGTATCAGAAAAATAAAATATCTGGATCTTTCTCTTTTCAGCTGCTCAAAAGAAAATAGCAAAGTCCTCCAACATTCAATGCAAAATGAAGCAAAAACAATTGAAATTATTAGAGGTTGCCATGGAAGTCTGAATGGCACTTCAGCTCCAGTTCCTACTCTTCTGATATCTCAAGAAGAGAAAATTAGGTACACGAGTGATTTAGTGACAGGATACAGCAGTTCAGCTGCTGACCTCATTCCTACTTTTATCTGATGCTGTGGCAGCAGATAAAAATTGCACTTCTGAAATGTAGAAAGCTGTGCACACTGGCGAATGAGAGAGGTAATCAAAGTAACTGGTGATGGACTAAGATGGAAGTGGGAAATGGATGAAGAAGAAGAAGGTATCATATGTTAGGTATAAAGATAGCAAGGCAGAAGAGCTGAACCAGAGGGAAGAGACTACAGATGAAGATAGTTACCAGTAAGAAGGAAGAAAGGATATCGTCAGTAGTGACAGAAAATGGTGTTAAAAGAGGATCATGGAATACATTACCAGAATTTCATTTTTGGCCATGATAGTTGGACGTTTTCCTTAGGGACACAAGTTAGAGGCGAGGAACGATGTTTTGGAGTCAATGAAAAGAAGTCGGGATTAGTAAAGTAGCTTTTACCACCACTGAAACAGGGCTATTTTTATTATTTTCTTCACATTGCAATCCTAAAGCAAGGTGAGTTTGAGGATAAGAAATTTTAGAAAGGGCACTGTGAAGGCCATACTATCCTACTATGTAAATCAAGGAGGTTTTCACTGTTAACTTGAACAGAATAGGAAGGACTAGTAAAACAACTAGTTTTGAAAAACAACTAGCACTTTAGAAAATCAGATTAGTCCAATAAACTGAAGGATTTTATGTCTGAGATTATGTGGAATGGCTTCTCCAGTAGTTTCTAGACATCACTACCTCCCCTCATTTTTATCACACAGAATAAAGAGATTCTAGCCTTATTTATTTGCCTGTGAATAATTCTTTGGCTCAAAAAATGCAGGATGTCCAACCAAACTGAGGCACACTATCCTTCTCTATTCTGCTTTTAGGGCTTGGGCCAAAGCTGGCGCTTTGTCAAGATCAATGTCTCACATCTTCCAGGGATATCTGACCTCTTTAGTCACATATTAACTCAGTTCTGTTGCTGTCAATCACCAGTCCTCAATTGCAGCATAGCAAGTATCAAGAGGACTGTCTATATTCATGATAAAACAGCTTTGTGGTGAAAAGAACAAGGCTGTGAGAAGTCTCACATCATGCCTTAGGGGCACACTAAGACCATAACAGCAGAGATGGTCACAGGGTTCAGCTTTAACTATGCCAAAAAAGATGGTTCAACAAGAAAAATACCTGACAAGATTGTACATCAAGACAAATAAAAATGCATAAAAATCTGAAGGGAGATGGAAAGATGGAGGCAGGCTCTTTTTCATGATACCAAATGGCGGGAAAGATGCAATGGGAACAACTTGAAAGATAGGAGGCTGCCTCTGAATATGAGGAAACAATTTTTTAGGGTGATTAAGCAGTGGCATAGTTTGTCTGGGGATATTGCAGAGTCCCCAGGGTGCATGTGTTCAAAAGCTATCTGAACACGGTACTGGTCAACCAGCTAAGAGTGCCCCAGATTGAAAAGTTTTTGAACATGGTTACCTCTGGAAGTCCCTTTAAAATTCAGCTGTTCTTTAATTATGTGATTCCATAACAAAATAATGAAGTTTTTTGTGTTAGGTTTGAAAAGTAGCCTAAAATTCTTGTGACAAGGTGTTCATTAGTCCTAAATAGAGAGCTATTGACAAGGTCCCTAAATACTGTAGAGTTTCACAGTAACTCTAAAGATGTCAGAAGCCAGACTAAACTATGAACAAACCAATCATCTCCATCTTCAGGCACTGGTTCCCATCTTCACCCCCTTCTCTCCCTTGTGTCACCACAAAACATTCATGCAGCTCTGCAGTCAGGAAGGGCCTGGAAATACTTTTGGGAAAAAGTTATTCTTTTGGTAGCAGCAGTTTCCAGCACAAAATAAGAGATCTGAGAAAGTTTACGACGGAATTAAGGGCAGAAAAATATCTTTCTAGTTTCAGTGTGAAGTCATTTCTAAGTCATTCCACAATTACCTTCAAGAGTTCGGATCAGCTTACAAATCAGTACCTGCCGGCAGCGCTCCATTGTAGCTGTTAATTCATGCTTTCGCATCTGTTACATTAGCATGCCAAAAGAACTTACAACCTCCTTGAAATTTCCTTCAGCATAGTTTGAGCATAATTGAATATTAAGAGATCAAAATTTAATTTTTGTATTTTCTTAACCAAATCTATTCAAATATGCCCTATGCACTAGGCCCCTTGGAGTATTAGGTGTAGAACAAGGTCAGAACTTTTACAACCAAACATTTCTGAGTGACATATAAACAAAGAAAGGTTGGAACCTTTTATTTCTTTTAAAACATGAAAAGCCCAAATGTTTCTAAGCAATTTAACATCCACTGGGCCATGCTGCCACCTGTCAGTCTAGTAAGCCCTTCTTAGATTTAGAAGGACACCCAAAGAATAGTTGAGTTAAAAATATCCTTCATCTAACTATATTACATTCTAATTAAAAACATGTAGTCTAAACTTTGTTAAAGAGGAGGAAAAAAACCCTTAGAATAAGAGCCTGAATAGACAGCAAGGCTGCCTGTGCTGTCTAGGTGCACATTTATAAGCGCTTTCATTATGTGGGGATCAAATCCTTTCGTTAAATATTCACATTTAAAACCAATTTGCATAAATAAGGGCTCATTTCTCAAAGAGCGCACTCATTCAAAGAAAATTAGATTTCACTTGGAAACACACACAACTCCAAATTTCTCATCATGTTCTCGGGCTCTGCAAAAAAGAATAATTTCCCAGTGAGTCTTATAGCAGCTCTGAACTATGTTTTTCCCATTCTCTCTTCAATCCAACAAATCTGTACCAGAGCCTTTCTGAGCACATCAGAAGGTGATTCCATTTCCTGTATCAAAGCAAGACCTTGTCAGGGACCTGCCTCTGCCTTGCTTTGATTTCAAAGGAAGGATGAACATTTTCTGTCCAGAGGGAAACTGTGAAATGCTCCAGTCATGTCCCTCGTGATGAAGCTATCTGGATTTCTAGGTTTTCTGACACATGTGCTCCATCTCAGTGTGCACAGAGGCAGTGCCAAGGAAAGCCTACATCTTCACCCAGTTTGAAACAGTCATTTTAGGGATGGATGGAGTCCCTCTGTTTCCTTTCTCACTTTTATACATCAGCTTCTGCCCAAACTCCCCAAGCTGTGTATTGGAAAGCTGTTCTGTTCACCTTCTTAGCTTTTCTAATTGCTGTCCCAGCTGTTTTAAGGACACCATGGGCTATCAATGAAGACTTTACCTGGAGTTTTTGGCATCAGGGGTAAATAATAAGCAAATTATTTGAAAGAATTTTTTGTTTACTCATATTTGTTCCATTCAGACATTTTTAAGTTCCTAAAGCTTACCTGTCTCTCCTTAGCAGGAGCCAGGTTCTGTCACTGACACTTCCCAAAACAGTTTCTTCCAGGCTTAATAATGGACATTACAGTCAGGGTAATTCAGAGGCACTCCCTGAGTGCAACAAAGGGCTGAGATTGCATTTTTGCATTTTTGCATTTGACCACGATGATACCGTGGATTGCAACTCCTTGAAAGAGGCCTGGGGAAGTCACAGATTTCCCAGCTGCAACTGCTACTGTATTAAACAAGGAACCCCATAACCAAATCAGTATTATAGGCAACATTTAGAGCACTACTTAAAGTCTAACACTTTATAATGGCTTTACTTGTATTGGATAAATTTTTCAGGAGTAGGCATCAGCTTCAGACCTTTTTCTGGTTGGTTTTAGTATTTGTTTTGCTTTTGAGCTGAAACCATTCATCTCCTGCTTCAAGTATACAAATTAAAGATAACCTTTTGATCAATTTTTTCAATGAGAGTTACAACAATTTATTTTGAAGAACTCCAAGACTTCTGTGATTTGAAAGGCTTCATGTTTGTCAAGGAATTCATTGTAGAAAAATTCACATAGATTTGGACAGTTTACTAGCTGGCAGCTTAGTATCTCTTTAGGTACAATACAAAATGACCAAGTTTTGGCAGCTGAATTCTCTTAAGGTTTCACTTTCATGGCACATCCTCTGTCCTTCCCTGCCTCCTACATGCCACTTTTATAATGACTAAAATATCTGTGTAATGACTATACCATCTCTGTAATGGATATAAATGTATTTCAGGCAGTATTTGCGCTAAGATTTTTTCTTAAACCATAGCCTAGTTTTGGAAATTAAGTTGTTATCAAACTTTGAAACCATGAACATATAAACTTCTTCTCATGTTGGCATAACTCTTCCCTGCTAACACATCTAGTTTTTCAGTATGTTGGGAAGGTTCCAACAAAATTTTCTTCTAGTGTTGATTTCCATTTTATGTTTTGACAAAACTTTAAATGCATGATACGAAACATATCAAATGGTCTGGATAGCTGGTTGATTGGATGATGGGATTTGTTTGTTTGTTTAAATTTAGATATACAACATGGCCCAGGCTTGTGAAATTTGGTGACAAGGGTTCATAGGTTCAGTTACATTTCTTATTGAGCATGAAATTCATATTAGGAGAAACATGGGAACTCTATCAATCTATCAAATTTACTTTGTATACTATGATTAAAATATATTCATAAGAAACACTATGATATCAGATATGTAATCTATATAACTACAGTTACAATCCCCTTAAACAATGTTTTCCACTTCATGAGATGTTTGATATAATCTAAGTTTGCAAATGTGTCATTAAAATTACTTTCTTATCTATATCTCATGACATATTAGTCATAATAGCAATATATGTTGTAAACTTACATCTGATTTAAAATGTTTTATTTGCAGTGATTTTCACTGAGTGCAATTCTTGCCATGCTTTTCCTTAACTAATTTGTGTGCTTCTGTTTACTAACTGAATAATTGTCAGAGTATAATTAACACAGATGTCGCATGGGTTTAGTTTTCAGGTTCAGGTTAAATTTATACTACTGCATATGGAAGTGTCTAATTAGATTGCCATCTGAAATGGTGCAGGAGTTACTATATTTTGAGTAAAATCTTTTCCACAGACTTCTATCTTATTCAGTGGTACTATAATGTTTTCATTCACTGGCAGTTTCAAAAACAAGACTTTTGCTTTAAGCACATCAGATTACGCACATCAGTGTTGACTGAGACAGGAATATTTATAAATTTGACACTAAGCCCCTCAGTTATTCCAAGACATTCTGAATTGTTTAAGCTAAATTTTAATGCTGGACCAATAGTTTCCAAGATCCTAAATATTCCAGCACTGTGGTTCTGAAATCCAAATTTATTTCTTATTCCAGTGATTTAATTTCAAGTGTTTTACTTTCCATTTACTCCTTTGTCTTTAGGTGATACTTGCAGACCTGGAAGTACTGAAACCTAGGATTAAAAGACTTGGCAACAAGATGGAGTTGTTTGTTAGCAATAATCTTGAAAGATTTATGTGTCTGTATACTACTGTGAAAAACAAGACGTGTACCAAGTGTGACTTTGATACTTTATTTCAAACCAGTTATGATGAATTAGGTATGGTTCTAGTGATAACCTTCAACTGTGATATTTTACATTGATGCCAACAAAGTGGATCATGTGGAAAAGGGAACATAAAATGGTGGCAAAGTCAGTTAGCTCTTTGTTATATGAAAAATGTCATTGTGCACATCTTTAACAAGAAATGACTTCAAAGAGTGAGAATGAAAGTCATACTGATAAGTTTTGGTATAGAATACTAATGAAAGAATATGTATTTATCGTAGCAGAAAATAAAAAGTTAGTGGGTCAGGGCAATTACTAATGCTTTTGCTTAATATAGGTTGATAATGCACCCCTTCCCTCTTCGTGCCTTTTTCATTATTGAGTAATTCCAATAAATGATTAAAGTGCTGATTAGATTCTGTAATCCAAATTACTAAATGTGAGCTAAAGAGCCATTCACAGATCTAGTCTACCAAGAAATGTTTTAATTTTAAATTGGCACTTCAAATTTATAAGCAGAGATATTAAGTATGTCGTTCACATTAATTCTGATTTATAATCTGATGTAATAACTAAATCACAGAAATTGATTGTTTTACATACTTTTTTATTGAAGAAAAACTCCACCATATGTTGCTGAGAACAACTGACATTACAATAACATCAATGTTGCAATTGAGTCTTCAAGCTCTATTGTCTTTCCCTGCCAACATTTCCCTACAGAATAACAAGTATCAGGTACTTTTACTCAAGTAAAACGCACACTGAAATAATAGCATTGTTTTGATTGAGATTCCAAACCAAATAAACTGTCTCTCTATCACAGTTCTTCAGTAAGTGAATAGCTGGTGTCACACATTTAAGAAAAAGAAATTCTTTATACATGACTAGGGAATTAGTGGAGCAGCTAATTACCTACATCCAAACAAACAAGACAAAACTCCTCAACACAGTCTCAGTACTCAAAACCATCCATTTAAAGCCCATATTAACTTTACTACATAGTGAATTCTATGTATGGAAATCCATCATTACTCTAAAACTGTGCGAAAGGAATATTTCCTTTATTATTTATGATAAGTGGCTTTCAAATGCAACTATATCTCAGAAATTTAGATCCTATTTCAAAACAAACATACAAACCAATGCAATTTATTGAAGAAGTGGGCATGTGTCCTGTTTCATCATCCTTATCCAATATGTTTGGTGTTTTCCTTTTCAGTATGTTTCACTGATGCTTCTTTTGGTTATTTCGCTATGATTACTGTCACTTATCAGTGTAGTAATGGTTCTTGACTTACCAAGAATGAGCCTCTTAAAAGCAGAATCAACTGGGGGTCTGTTTGTTTTCTTTACTTAAAGGGCAAAATGCTTCAAGAAAGGCTTTATGGCCAGTTAGATGAGGTGCACCATCTGGATTTTTCTCTTGAAATTTTCTGTCTGGAGACCTCAGTGTATCTCAGGGCAACATAGTCATGTAAGTAAATGTTATATAAAGGATTGTACCAGTAATCTCTGTGAACATGATGTTGAGTCAAAGAAGATGGGTACTTTTGACCCCACTTCCTTTTGCTAAATGTCTAAACTTCTAGGAAGTAAACATGAAAAGACAATTGTAATTTAACTGTTTTTCTCAGCAGGGCTTGTTTGGTGACAAAACATTCCCTTTTTAGTAGCTCAATGTACTTATCTCACTACACTATTATTCAGTGGTCAGAAACTTTAGTTGAGAAGGAATTAAACAAGGAAGAGACATAGGAATATTTATAATGCCTACATTTGCACAGTGCCATTGCTGTCTATAAAAAACACCAATACAGAACTGATTTGTGCTCTCACCAATCCCCATAAAGTATCTATAACAGGTAATGTGCATCTGTTAAACCTTCCTCAGAGAAATGCAAGGCGTTTCATGAGTTTCTTCCTCAAAATTTTTGATTCCTGGAAGTCTTGTCTTGCACCTTCTGTGTGTGCTGAGCATCTACATTTCTGCCTCCACGCCACTTGTTTTATCCAGTTCTATTGACTTGTTCCCATTCACAGAGGTGTCGCAATTCTTCCATTTTGTAAAGAGCAGCAATAGAAATGGGAAAAAAGCATCTATCATGCCTGTCATTTTTTCCCTTGATACTGATTAATTAGACAGAACCAGAGAGTGCAGAAGAAATGTTTAGAACTGAAGATATCAAAATGATCTCATCAGTGGAAAGCTGGATCTTTTGGTTAGTAGTTTCTAATTTACACTGCAGCAGATGGATGGTGTTGAAGGTCACAATTACTGTGTAAGGCCAGCTTGTCTGTAGAGTTTGAACTTCACATAGATAATGCTCATTGATAGAGAATGCTTGTAGTAAAAATCTTTTGTTCTTCTTTTAAATCTCTGTTTCATGTTGGTAAATTACATAAACCAGATTTCAGGCTACCCTCCATTTCATTCTTCATATTGGTTCTGGAGCCATCTAATTAGACTGAAGATTTTTTTGTAAAAATCAAAGAGAAAGGGATTTGTTACTACTGAATTGTAAGAAAAATCTCAACTAAGAAATTTTTAGATATTCAGCCTAATAAAAACAAAAACAGAATACAACTTCATATTTAACTAATAGGTGAAAAATTTTTCTTTTAAGGAAATAAAAAGATCAATTAACTTTTAAAATAGAACAAGAGAATCTTCAGAAATGTGCAACTCACTAAAGTGAGAAGAGCAAAATTTGTTAAAAATCACTGAAATCAGTGCCTGCTGCAGAGGGGCTTTTTAGCAAAAATTGTGGGTGTTATGTTTTCACAGAATCATCAATGGAGAACAACTGTTGTTTTGTGATCTTTTTGAAAACTAAATTGTAAGGTAGAATACTCTAGATTCAGCAAGAGATTAATTGCTTTGTGTATTGTGGGATAAAAGCATGCAGATGTATATATATATCACATAGCACTTAATAAAAAAAATATGCAGATCAACTTCCTTTGTGCTAATTTTTTTTGTAGTTATATTCTATTGCTCATGAGACAGATTCCTGAATTAAAACACTTAAAAAACTAAAATCAGTCCCAACCAAAAACAAACCAAAAAGCAAAAAATAACCCTTTCAAAACCCGTTAATCTGAAAATTCAGGACCAATTTGCTTGGGTAATGTTTTGTACAATTAGTGACTTGAAAGTGATATTAAGCTGAGAGCATCAACAAATGAGCTACAGAATTTTCTGCTGTGGTCTTTCCAGTTTAACTTGGGCTATGAAGATGGCAGAAAATGTTTCTGTCTGAAGGATACTCAATGTTTATTTGTTTTTATTTAAAGAAAATAGCTTCATTTTCTAGCAAACACCGTTGTATATAATGGTCCATGTCCCACTACAGAGCTTGAAATTAAATTGCCTCCTGAATATTCATGTCCTTTTATTGCTACCTTTCTAGGTCTGATTATCTTTTTTAAGCTAACTGCTCTCTTGAAGTCTAGAAAACTCTAGAGCTATGCAACTGATAGAGACAAAATAATTAATTCTGGGAGCCTTTCAATAAGCCAAGTGCAATCAGCTGAAAAGTAGACTTTGGGAACAAGTGCAAATATTTAGAGTGGTGCAACTGAACCCTTACCAGCATTTGGGAAAAAAAAAACCTGCAAAGATTGCTGCATGCTTTTTTGATCAAATGTAGGCACTTAAAAAGACTGAGACTTGATTCTCTGAAAAATCCTTTTATTTCTTAGGCATTGACATTGATCAAGGCAGTATTAAACAAGCTCATTTTTTTCAACAATCTGTTATTTTGTAGTGCACTGATAAGTTTTTTGCAAGAATGTCATGTATTTACAGATGTCACTAAGCTGCAGTGAGGCAGAGAATGTGGCACTGTGGGGAATGATTCTCAGCCACTTGTCTCACATCTTAAATGTATGGAAGAGGGGTATATACATGTAGGTTTAAGAAGCTGGAACTGCCCATTGAAACATATACACATAATTAAGATAGTGAAGACAAAGACAGAAATACATGCTCCATTCCTTGTGACAGCTAAGTATGATACATTTGATATGTCGCCATCAGATTTGATGTGACCTGTGTTAGAGTGTAGTACCCAGTCACCTGGGAGATGTTATTATGTCTTATCCATTCAGAACTATCTGTGAATGATGATCCTTTTTCCCCTGTTTGTTTTCCTCATTATCTGTGTCCTCTGCAAGTCTTGTTTGAGCAGCCTGCAGCTTCCTTTGTGGCTTCCTCCCACGTGTCCCGTAGCATCGCAGAAATGGTCTCCCTGCTTCTTCTCTGCTTGAGCCCTGCACGCCAGCTCAGAGTTAACCCTGAGTGTGACACCATGGCTCATCCAGCTCCTGCTTAGACACAACATGTTTGGCTAGACATTCCTTTCTTACACCACAGATTTTTGCTTTTACTACATCTTTAGCAGTGTCAACCACGTTAAAACTAATTCCATCTTTCTTCATATGATCCAATGAAGTAATCAGTGATGGTACAGTGACAATAAATAAAAAGCCGTTTTTCATTTATGTGAGTGCAGTTTAACTTCTAATTTTTATTGTCCACATTAGTGGGGTTTTTTTTCATTTCTTTGTGATTAGCTGATCCATGGGGTATTCTAAGTATAACTTGTCCCAAAGCTAGAATATATCTGTTTTAGGGTACACATGGTGACATTTTAAGGAAAGAAGCTTGACTCATCTGTGCAATTTGTGTAACTGCATGTGCATGCATTTTCTAAAGATTAATGCAAATTACCAACGCTATGCAATAATTTAAGGAACAAATATTAGGAGCTAATACTGGATTTGTGTTTGTAACTGTGACAGTGGCCTAGACAGCTTGCAAATTTGATCAGAAAAAAAAATGTAGGCATAAGCTGACATCTGCTCTTTAACTATGAGATTTTATTCAGATATATTGCTCAAAAAATACAACAAAAAAAAAAATAAAATTACTGCAGCAGAACCCAAACTGGAACACTGCAGTTGGCAAAACTTTTATACATATCTGTGCTAATGAAATATGTCACATATTTGTCATGAATGTGAATTCATAAATAAGTAACTGAACTTTCTCATTATGAATATTGGATGTAAAAGTTAGATTTCAGATTGGGATCTGGGAGATATATTCCATGACTGTGTGAAACCACAGTATGCACTGGATTTTCACCCAAAGATTTGTGAGAATACACAGGACTGTCAGCCAGAATATAACTGAGGCAGGTCCCTTTATCCAGGCAATCAGACAGTGACAGTGACAACAACTCATACTGTAAAGTATTTCTGTCCCACTATATACAGAGAACCATATGAGGTACCTTTCTGATGCTATCCCACATCTATATGTTGTGGAAGTGGTAAAATCTTATCTCTCCTGTGCCATATAAAGTTTTGCAAACAGTTTCCAAGCCTTTTTTCATGGAAAATTCTGAGGTGGTTAATAGGGCCCACAGGCAGTAAATTCCACAGTTACCTAAATAATTATAGGAACTCACTTTGTCAGATGCTTTTGATAAAATGAGCTATAAAACGAGCCACATAATCAATACATGGATTTAACACATTCAGCTATGGACTTCATGAGGAAAAAAAAAACACCACCAAACTATCATATCTTTATATTTGTTGCAGAGAAGTTTCTGTATAATCAAAATCCTAATGCAGGAACAGAACTCTTCCAGAATGTTCTCTGCATTCTTTTAGTGCTACTGGGAAGGCAAGGAACAATGTTCTCAGGAGCTTTGGTTCTCCATCATGCCAGCCAGATTCCAGAGTCCTGCATCCTGGAAAGAAAAAGCAGCCAAGGCATATAAATGTCAGGTAGCTGCTCAGAAGCCTGCAGCTCCAAGCATTGGCCTGGGATGAGCGAGAACACTGTGCTATCAAAATTACTCAAACCAAGTAGAACAGGGAGTGAGTTGGATTTAATACAACACAGCCTTTCAGAAAGATTTGCCTTCCCTACTACCACTTTCACTATCATGAGCAGCCCAATTTCCAAAAAGGGAAATCACTTTAAAATGAGTACTACTATGGTGATGGAAGTTTTCATTTCTTTTTTCTATTTACAGCTTAACCTCTATTTATTTCTTTTCTTTTTTTTTTCTTCCCTCATCCCATCCCAACCCTCCTATATTCAGAGTAAATATCAAATATAATTGTGTAAACTGTTTCTTCTTTTAGCATATTTTAAGCAAGCTGGAGACTAAGGGACATACAGAGTTAAAAAGCAAGTAAGAGTAGTGGAAAACAGAAAAAATAATGTAGTAATAGATGAGGAAGACAGAATAGAGATTTGAACAGAGACAGAGGGGCAATGAAGCAGTGAGATATAAGAAGGCTGTTCCAGATGGCAGAAGCAGCAGTTGGGAAGGCTCTGGCACCAACAGTGGCAAGATTGAGGGCAGGGACAGTGAAGAACCAGGCGCTCTGCAGAGTGAGGAGGGAGAGAGAAATACAAGGTCAGGGAAGCAGTCTGGCTCAGCTGCATGGAAAATTATAAAACTCAGGCTGAAGATACTTTATCACTGAATCATGTGCAGCTGATCTACACCTCTGTATGAAATGGAGACTGCAAGGTACTAATCATTCACCAGTATAGCAGGCACCCTGCATTGGTTAGTAGATGATGAGCAGGGCAGCAGTGATTCAAACCTTAGAGATGCAGTTGGAGAAGGTCCTTGAGGGAGGGATCTGCTCCTTATGTTTGTGAGTGGAATGGAACAAAATATCTAGATTTTAGAGGCTTAAAAAGATTTGAAAGATAGTAATTGCTTTTTAAGCTTTTAAATTTACTCTCCTATAAACCACTTCCACAAGAACACCATTGTGTTACACAGATGATGGAACCACATGCTATGGTAAGGTCATTTCCTCTTGGATCCTGTAAAAATACCATGTCTTCACTTTAAAATAAAGCCCTCTTTTGTTGTTTTTCTATAGCTCAGGCAAGTGTAAAATGCTTTTTTAAATGTACATGCAAGAAGTTTCCTTATGTGAATTAAACAAGTGGTATATTGTGCACAAACTCTGGAAAAAAATCTCTTTGAAATGCCTGTGAGGGATTTTATGACGATAGGTCATTGTTTGCAGCACAGTTTCAGATAGACTAATCTACGCTCTGTGACTGCTTCACTCATGGCTCTTGCCAGAATAGCACCAGAGACCTTTCAATGGAATCTGGGGTCAAGCTCTGCTTGGATTTTCACCTCACCACTGCTGACTTGAGAAGCCAAAAATCTGGATCTGGGCACCCAGCACATACAAACAGCACCATTATGAGCTATCCTCCTCCTAGCTGAAATGAAGAAGCTCTGAGTGTGCTGGTCAAATGCCAAGACCACAAATGTGGTGAGATTCTGTCCTGTGCCGTAAGCCCTGTGAGGCAGATGTCAGGTAGGGATGTGTGTGAGCAGATGGATCCTTCATCTCCTGGCAAAACAGACCTGGGACTGAGACTCAGCCTCAAGTGCTAAAGCCTCAAAGAGGCTTTAACATTGACATTAACATCAGATTGCAGTCAGTGCTATACTAGTTGGACCACTATGTTAATAGATTGTACTGTCCTCTTTATCTGACAGTGCCTAAAAGATAGCTCAGAAAACACACTCTGTAGTTAAGCAGCCAGGAAATAAGTCACCAAGATGCAAAATGTCTTCCTAAATTCCTTTTCACTGTGGCTATTGTTTTGTGTATCTGAACCTCCTGATTTTTTTGGAGGAAGTGCCTACACTTCAGATGCTGCAAGCTTTCCCCTTGATTTAAACAAGGGTTGGAGCAAGTGATTCATCTTTTTCGTCACATTTTCAGATATTCTTGTTTGCACATCTGTCTAATCATATTGCATAAAATGCTTAAGAACACAAAAAACAGAGGGGAGGGAAGGAAAGGTTGGATATGTTGATCATGTACTTAATTACATTTAACTCTTGAGAAACTATTTTTCATAAGGTAGGTTTTTGCACATGATATTTTTAGTGTGCTCTTAGGGAGGATCCTATTTGACCTGGACTCTGGAGAGGGGCTATCACTTACTCAAACAGCAGTTCTTCATTTTATTTTTCTGGAAGTTCATTGACAACTAGGAGCCATCCAAAAATTTTGGTCTGATTTGTGACATCGGTTCTGGCTTTTAAAATAAGAAAGCACATTAAACAGAGAGAACACTGTCCTGTGCCTATGTATCCCATATGAATACACAAATGTGTTATTAGGGATACACTAAGGAAGAGGGAAAGCTATTATGTGGTACCTCATAATTTTCTTTTGGTTTAAACTACAGTTTAGTATAAGTCTGAGATGAATTTGCACGTATATATGTATGCAATAGGAAATTGTATAAAGTATGAAGAACAAATTGTTTCTTGAGGGTGACTGATGTAGTTCAATAGCCAGATCCTGATAATGGGTTTGGGTATTCATGTCCATAAGAATTAGCTTTACTCTTTGATTTCACTAGTCCAAAACAGTCTTACCCTTCTTCACATGAAAACTGTAGGATAAATGGTGTCAGATTTTCCCTCGTCTCCCAGAGAATCAATTAAGCAGCATAGTGCAACATCCAGCACAAGACATGGCCAGTAATGACTACTGTGCACCATTCATTTCATACTTTCATTCAATTCCCTTTGCCAATGTAATTTAATTAATTTCACCCCATCTTATTAATCTTCAGGTAACATCTTGATATGGACTAGAGTACAGCTTCATTGTGGTCATTGGATTTGTTCTATGTGCCTCTTTGTGAGCAGTTCTTGTATTTTCCCTCCCTGGAAGTTTATGCAAATAGATGTTTAGTTGTCTGAGTTCACAATTGCTAATGTCACATCTACAATATCAGCTTGTGAAAAATGCATTCATACTTCTTTAAAATATGATGCTAAATCTACACTTGCTTTTTTCTCTCAGTCTGAATTTGACTTAGTTGCCCAGGGTGCTGTACCACTGGATTCAGACAGTGATTCAGTGCCTGTGTGGCTTGAGAGGGTTTGGAGAGCTGCTGCTGTCTAACAGTGCTCTCTACTGATGAAAAGTAGAAAAAACATTTCATTTTTGTGGTTTTCTACATGCTCTTAATTTCTCTCAGAATCTGTGAAATTTAACTAAAAGAAGTATTTTAAATATTGTCACAAAGTAACAATTTCAAGCTGATACATACAACTTTTTTGTTTGCTTCCATTTAATTATATTTGAGTGCTTTATCTGTATGGTATGCTTGTGCAATAGTCACAGTAATATATCAAAATATTTAGATATTTCCAAGCAGGACCTGGGTATTTGGGATGAACAGAATTCCAACAACCTGTTTTTCCTAAGTGCTCGTAGTTTTTTAGGCAAGATTTTCCCATCACTGAAAAGTTTACAGCAGAGATAAATCAAATATTAGACAGCATGCTCACTTTGCAGAGAAATCTACCACAGCATACACAAAAAAAATTCATCTGCTGAAAGCTGTGAAAGTGACTCCCTTAGTTTTCCAAATCCTTAGTGTGTTTCAACTATGTGAAGTCTTCAAGATTAGGCATAGCATTTGGCTATAAGTAATCCCATTAATTAAATATGAAGTCAAATTGGAAGAACAGCCATAAAATATTGTTTGAGTCTTTTATTACATAAAAGGATCCTGTAAGAAGTTGGAGAAAGACTTAACCAAGGCCTGAAGTGACAGAAAAAGGGGGGATGTTCTTAAACTAAAGATATCAGATTTAGACTGCACATAAGGAAGAATTTTTTTACAGTGAATGTAGGGAGACAGTGGAACAGATTTCCCGTAGAGGTTATGGATCCCCCCACCCCTGGTAAGGTTAGATGGGCCTTTGAGAAACATGACCTAGTGAAAAATCACTAGATCTAGAGAAAGATCTAGAGAAGATGATGTTTAGAGATCCCTTTCAATCCAAATTTTTCTGTCATTCTATGAACAGGAAGAAAGAGACAGAGGCAACAAGTGGGACATCCAATATAAATACATGAAGTCACTGCCTTTGGCTCTATTAATAAAGGAGACACAAGAGACTCTGAGTCACACTGGCTCAGATGACCAGCACTCAGAGGCTTACTGCAGCACCAAGCCCATCCTGGAAACTATTACCAGTTACTGAGGAAGTATTACTGGCTGGGAGGAAAGGAGGGAGATGTGATGGCCTGTCCAATGCTCCACAGAGCACTGTAGCATTGGTTTTGTCTGCATGAATAGTGTGCAGTGTAATTAAACCTCTGGTTTTGTCTGCATTAATAGTGTGCAGGGCTTCTCATTCCTGGAGATGTTATTGTTACTGCTTTCTGTTGCTTTTATGTGAGAAAGATATTGTGTGTCTGCCCATTGCATACTAAACTTAGTCATTTTCTGAGAGCCTTTAAGCCATCTTCTGTGAGGTTCTATGTAAATCAATTGGCAACATGGGGCCACACTAGTAACAATAATATTCAATTATATTTCTCCAGTTGCTGGTCCTGTTAATGTCTGATTATGAAACAACATAATAACTTCATGGTCTTCGGATAACCAGACTGAAATTGAATATTGGGGACAAAAAACTACACAGCACAAGCCCTGCCTTATTTGCAGTACTGATGCCATCTGAATGTGTTTTATAAGTATTGCTTTGCATTGATTTTTGTAGTTTTAATTTATTTCTCTATTTAAGTCAATATAGAAAAAAGAACAGCTGGATCATAACCTCTTTCCTTGAGTAAACTACAACCACTACAATACTGAGACTTCTCCTCCCTCCTCTTTTCATTTCTGCCCATGAATTTAGTCTTAAGCGCACAAATTCCTTGGTCCATTTGGAATTCATGTGACATTTTGCATGAAAAACAGTGTGAAATGCTGTTTTTCTCTGCTTCTGTGATATAAATTATTCATCTTTTTGATTTATCAGACAGCTTTTTCTTGTAGATAAGAAGTCACCTCTTATTTGCTCCACAGATCACATAGCCTAAACAATAGAAAATGGCTTGAATCTGGGAGGCAAAAAAGAGACCTGAGCATCTGCAGTTTGTGTTAGGATTATTAAAAGAAAATGCTAAGGCTCCAAACCTGCTTACCTTTGAATGAAGTTGTTTATGCATGAACTAGGTTATCCAGGGTGCAATAAAATTGCAGGTGGTACAAAAGTAGATGTCCAGTTTTGAAGGGGAGCAAAGAGAGTTATAGAAATTACTGGGGGAATAGCTATGATCTAAGCCTTACAAAGGGGTCTAGAAGTAAGTATATTAAGATAAATAAATGCAGGAAAGCAGTTATGAATTCTTGGCAGGTTTTCTTTCGAAGGAGTTTCAGAAGATTTTTTTTGTTTGTTTTATTTTTGTAGGACATTCTATATGACATCAAGTGGTCACCTTGCTAAAAGAATCACACAAGTGACTGGGGATCTGTGGTGGAAGGATTGTCATGGTTGAACACTCAGCTCTGCCTCAGACAGTCCCTTCGTCACACATCATGTTCCCTGATCCTCCACTCTTTCCCACATTTCCACTGTCAGTTTCTGCCTTAGGCATGGCACAGGGCCAGCTGCACCATTAGCCTAAAGCATTGCCATCATGCTTCAGTTTTTGCATTTCTTGAAGTTTGGAACAAATACTAAATTATTACGTGTGTGGAGAATTCTTGCTTACAAATTTGCCAGCTTCTGACAGATGTTCTGATGTTTCTCTTCATAATCCAGTTGACGCAATATTTCCTGCTGGCCTTCAGTTTCTTACCCAGCAGTGCCTAGGACAGCAAGCCAAAGTGGCCTCTGTTCCCTGGCCTTGACAGCAAATAGTAGTTCTTCAGGAAGCTAAATTCTCTTGCCCCCACTCAAAATAGCTTGACTATTGATATGTATATCGATATTGTATGACTCATACAATTGTGAATGACACCCGGATTCTGCTACCCCCTGAGTAAATTTTGCATTACCAGGGAAGGTGTTAACAGGCAAAAGTCAAAATTGCATTGTTGTTGACCTATTTTAAAGCTGTGCTTTGATGATGTTTTGCTTACTGATATAGATGTACACCAGGGGCTCCAGCAATCAGAAGCCCAAAGGATTCATCATCTGGAGAAATATATTTTGTATGCAGTGAAATTGAGGCTGGTTTTTTAGGGAAATATATGGAAATAGCATCACATGTACAAAACCATAGAGGCTGTGTGCTTACTCCATAGCTTTCACTGAATATTAACAATAAGTTATGTAGATAATATGAAGACAGTAATATGCTCTGGAATTGCTCTATTTTTTTCTCTCAACTCAAAAGCTGCTGCTGCAGCTGTTGCATTTTATAGTAGTATCACAGAATCACAGTCATAGCATGGTTTGGTTACAAGCAGCCTTAAAGGTCATCACGTTCCAAATTTCCTCCACTGGGAAGGGACATCTTTCACTAGACCAGGTTACTCAAAGCTCCATCCAACCTGGAATTTGAACACTTACAGTGATGGGGCCTCCACTGCTTCTCTGGGCAACCTGTTCCAATGTCTCACCACCCTCACAGTGAAGAATGTTTCCTTGTATCTAATCTAGACTTACCCTCTTTCAATTTAAAGCCATTTCCCCTTGTTCTATCAATACAGCCCCTTGTTAAAAGTCCTTCTGCAGCTCTCTTGTTGGTACTGAAAGGCTGCAATAAGTTCACCCCAGATCTTTCTCTTCTCCAGGCTGAACAATTCCAATTCCTTCAGCCTTTCCTCACAGAAGAAGTGCTCGAATCCTCTAATCATCCTCATGGCCCTCCTTCATACTTACTCCTACAAGTCTATGTCCTTGTAGTTTTGCTGTCTATGGCATGATGAGAGGCTGTGGTTTCTGTCACTCAAAATGGCAAAGGCCCCTCAAGCTTCTGTCAATTTCCATAAAAATTTCCTTTTGAGTACTGAAAAGATTAAACCTCATGTAAGCTGCTTGAAGAGACTACTCAAAAGTGAAAAACTACATAGTTCAAGGTATTGGTGACAGTAGCTAAGCAAAATATTTTTCATCTGAAAAAGAATATGTATTTCTATTCCTTTCCAACCATTGCTTTCTTCACATCTGTGAATTACTGAGGGATTTAAATCTTGCTTCAGACTTTAAAAACAACCAAAGGTGTTGTGTCAGTCAGTGGAGAAGACGTATGTCATCATGTATGCATCACATGGACAGGTTAATGACCTCCAAGACAAGATACAGACAAAAACTCAGAGACAGCACACTTTGATCAGTGGCAATGACTGGCTATGCAACATTAGCATGTGAAGAAGTGAATTTTGGTCAAGAATTTAACATATTTTCCTCAATTTTTACACACAAACTGTGAAATCAAGAACCTGCGAGACAAAAGCTTGACATTTAAAGTTCTTATTGCACTTATTTTTTTCCCCATGGGAATTATATGGGGCTTACACAGGCAAACTTCACAGTGGGCAATGGGTTTAGTATGAGTTCTTAGATCTAGCTGAACTTACAAAATGCATACACAGGAGACAGACATGAATTCAGCACAGGCAAAAGTGCAATAAGGTCTTTTGTATTAATGCTAACTTTCTCTCACAGAAAGAGTTGTGTAACATCATAGGTAGAAATATTTGTACAGCTACCTTCAGATATACCATTTTTTAATCCTGTTTCTCATTACTTATAACTGCTAAATTTTAATTCCTCAAGGCAGACATTTTCCATGCCATGTGTTTGCCTGAGGACACATTTTTAATTGATCTTGAAAGTAGATTAAAGCAGGTTTTTGGCTTAAAAAACTTGGCTATTTCTCAGAATGAATCACAAGCAAAATATGTTTTACTCACATTAAGATGCCTGAAGTGCCAGCACCTCTGTATTTGAGCTGCTGACCCAGAAAGCCTTGAGATGGAATCTACTCAGAAATGCATTCTTTTTCCTGCAAAATATTATCTGCAAACTAACCACAATATCAGCAGCCCAGGAGTTATATTTTTATAAAATTTTGTATACTAAATATGTTATGTCTCTGGAAGATTAATATGACTAAGTTTTTTCTTTAGCATTTCCTGTCTAAAGACAAGGAGAGCTGATCAGAGATATTCTGATCTGTGAAATTCTGCAGCTTCCAGGAGTAACAAAAATTCACAAAGATGGCTGACTGCCTTTTTCTCTAAATACCAGCTTTAGTGAAAGGCACAGGAATAAGATCATGAGTCTGTTACAAGAGTAATGGACAAGGAACTTTAGAAAGGCAGAAGCAAAGAAAAAACACAGACATATAAAACTGGACAGTGGCAGAATGATAAAAAGTAGTGATAACAGTAAAGAAGATACCAAGCTCTTGGGATGTGCTGAAGAGAATAGCCCATGCATTGAACACAATTAGGGAACCAACTTGCAATTTTGGTTGTTAGAATTATTACCTCACCCATTTATTCCCTGCTGAAACAAGCTCTTACAAAACAATCAGTGTACAAACCTGTGAAAATATTTCATATGTCCATGTTAACAGGCTAAAATAAACTCACTCATGCAAGCTTAATTCTACATTTTCCAAATCCACGCAACTTACTCCTTAATGTGGTTTCAAACACAGGGATATTGTTTTGGGAGTTAAAGACTCCCAAAGTTTAGACAGAATTGCAAGGGTGTTAACAGTTTGCAGACAACTGGTTAAACCTAGTTAAGATGGAAACACAAGAAATGTTAGTAGAGCATGCTGTGACAGTTTGTAGCACTTAGGCACCATGGCAGTTTCCACAGAGTTCTTGCACCCTAATAATTATTTTTAACAGTGGAATCCATCCCAGCTCTTAACCTTCTGAATGACCATGGAAATAGATTGTTCAGAGACTGATGAGGAGCAGCAAAGTTCAAATGTTGTAATCACTGAGTGTATCAATATGGCTGGGGTTTCACATTCTGTGTTATATAGACCAAAAAGTTTAGAGCGTCTCTTGGTTTGTTTTCTTAGTGCAGCATGTGTTCAGAAGCAGAGCTGCACATAGCAGCTGGCTGTGTTAGTTCCAGCTGGTGATACTGTTGGGCAGGCGAAGCAGAATCAAAACTGCAGCACCAAGTCAGTGAACACGACTGCATGCTAGGCTGCTGAGGCAGGAACGTAGAACTGATTGCCACTGTATTTCAGTGTCTCGGCTTTTCCTCTCCACATGTTCCTGCTCTGAGTGACAGGGAGAAATGTTTAGTGCAGTGTTGGTTTGTCTTACTGAGACTGGAAAAGAGGGCAAATCTGAGGAAAGAACAGCTGCTGGATTGATTTTTGAAAGGTGTGGTTATTGAACAGGTTTGACACCATTATTAGAAGTAAATGTTTTAAAAATGAAGTACAAATTCAGCTACACAAAGTACTTTACTGTAACATATAAAAGAAGAATATTTGTTTATTATCTTTTTTTTACCTATCCAGCTGTCAGCATCTTGACATTGTTACTTTGGCAGAACAATGAAATTATTCCCTTGGATTTCTGAGGCATTGATATTTCTCCTATTAGAGAAATGCATGTGGAATTACTAAGAATCATCAAGTTTTTGAAAGAGAAAAAGATTGGCATCAGCATAATTTCTTTACTTTCTCAGAAAAAAAAACTACATTTAAAATTAAAATGTATGGTTTCATTTAAAATACATGGGTATTTTATTTTCATATCATAAGAAATACATTGAGAAATCTTAAAAAGTACTTATACATATTACAAGGATTTCAGCAGGAATCATTAATGTGCCTAAGATACAAACACAAAAATAAATCTTCCACGTATGTCTGTACCTCACAGCTAAGGCTTTTAAATTACAACCAAAGCTATTAAATCAAACAATTCAGTATGTCCTGGAATCTCTCTGATCTTTTTTTCAACATGACCTATTATTTGTATCAGCTAATCCCACATTAATATTATAATACACTTTGTATGTTAGTGTAAAGTCAGCAGCAGGGTCCAATCCAGGGGTTTATGGGATTTTTCTTCTTTATTGCTGCACATTTATTTCCTATTTGAAAAATAATCCCTATTTAAAAAATGCTAGACACATTCTTCCATAATACCTTAGTTCAGAATTACATTAGGTAATTCTACTGACATTATTGACCAGGGACCCCAACCTGTCATTCTGAGGTGACTGCTAGTAAAGATTTCCCCGTGGCTGAGGGCTGCAGAGGTACATAGATTAGAACAGATGTTGCAAGGTGCAGAATGTATTAATCAGGTGATTCTCTGTTTCCCAAGCCCATCAGGGAGACCATGAGACCAAAACATAAAGCAGGATGGCTCTAGAGCTGCATAATATACACCAGGAGTCAACACAGGTCAGTGGACAGCACACGGTGCAAAGAGCACAACTGTGCTTTTAAGGGCCTTTGTTCCCCTTCTTTATGTCCACTCTAACTATAAAAACAGCAGTTGAGCAAAGGCTCGATTTTATGCAGCCATATAACATCCAGAAGAATAAATGCCCTTGTTCTGCCCTTCTAACACCCATGAAGAATTCATTTCATTAAGCCTACCAGACAATATTTGATGTAAAATGAAAGATCTGTTTAGGTCTGATCAGAAAAATGTCAGTAACATATTTTTGGCAGAAAAAGACTGTAATACTTGTACCATGACTACATATAATTTTTTTAAGTAAAATTTCCATCTTACAAAATTAAATACATAAGAAATGGAGTACCTACTATTTTATAAAATCATAAGACAAATAGTATTTTATTACATACTTTTTTCTTTCCTATTTTGTTTGTTCTCAAATAGTCATGCTTTTCAGTGCAACAGAAAAAGGTTGCTCTTCGACATTAAAAAGAAGAATGAATATTTTGCCTACCCAGCATGACAGTCTTCCCAAGATAAGGCAGATATTCTAAGAGCAGATATTCAATATTTCAGAAAATCAATCCTTTTAAGACATTAAGTGGCATCTCACAACTTTGTGCTCTCTGCAAAACATCCAAAGACAAATGAGTGTCTGCAGAAAGATAAATGATGCTGCAAATGATTTCAGAGATTTTGTAAATCTGAATTCTATTTATTAATGTTTGAAGAAAGAAGATCCATATGCAGTGAATCCTTGATTTCCTAGTAAATTAGAATCATATAGCCATGGGATATCCTGAGCTGTAAGGGACCCATAAGGATCACCAAGTTCAACTCCTGACTCCACAAAGGGCAACCTAGAGATTAAACGAAACACCTAAGAGCGTTTTCCAAACACTTACTGAACACCAGCAAGCTTGGGGCTTAGGACCACTTGTTGCAGTGCTTTAACACCCTCTCAGTGAAGAACTTTTGCCAAATATCCAATCCGAACCCCTGACATAATTCTAATCCATTCCCTGGTATCAGCAGACATCAGAAGGAAGAGATCATAAAATCATAGGATTTTATCCTATGAAATCCTTGAGGATTTTAAAATCATCAAAGTTTTGGGTTGGAAGGGGCAATTAAAAGTCATCTGGTCCAATCCCCCTGCAACAAGCAGGGACATCTTCAGTGAGACCAGGTTGTTCAGAGCCTCACCCAACCTGACTTTGAATGTTTCCAGGGATGGGGCATCTTCCACCTCTCTGGGCAACATTGTCCAGTGTTTCAACACGGTCCAGTGTTTCAACACTCTCATCATAAAAAGAACTTCCTTCCTTACATCTAGTCTAAATCTACCCTTTGCATTATTGTGACAGGTCCTACTAAAATGTCTGACCCCATCTGTCTCCTAAGTGCCCTTTAAGTATTGAAAGGCCACAATAAGGTCACACGGGAGTTTTTCTTCTCCAGCCTGAACAACCTTAACTATCTTTGTCATAGGAGGGGTGTTCCAGCCCTCTGATCATCTTTGAGGCCCTCCTCTGGACTCACCACTCATCCCAGGTCCTTCTTACGTTGGGGGCCCAGAGCTGGATGCAGCATTCCAGGTGGGGTTTCATGAGAGAAGAGTAGAGGTGGAGAATGACCTCCCCAACCTGCTGGTCATACTTCTTTCTGTACAGCCCAGGCTGCTGTTGGCTTTCTGGTCTGCAAGCACACATTGCCAACTCATGGCCAATCTTTCATCCACCAGTACCTCCAGCATCTCCCTCTCCTCTCCCCCTCATGCAGAACCTGTAGACAGCAATGAGATCCCTTCTCAGTCTTCTCTTTCTTAACCTGAAAAGCCAAGTATCCTCAAGCCATTCCTAATAAGTCCTGTCCTCTAGTTCTTTCAATAGTTTTCATGCTTTCTTTTGGACATATTCCAATTTTTCTGTATCTTTCTTATACTGTGGAAGGCTAAACACTGCACCCTCATGTCCCCCAGTCTACATGCACACCTGCCAGATTACACTGCTTCAGGTACAGAGTCAAGCATTTGTCCTTGTTAAGTTTCACAGAGTTGGTGGTTGCCCAGTGCCCTAATCTATCAAGATCTAAATGTAAAGCCTCTCTAATCTGTCAAGATCTATCTGTAAAGCCCCTCTAGCCTCTAGGGAATAAACAGGTCCTCCTAATTTAGTATCACCAGAAAGTGTGCTTAGTGTACGCTCAAGTCCTCTGTCCGGGTCACTGATAAAAACATTGAAGAGAACCAGCTCTCAAACTGAGCCCTGGTGAGTGAGCACCACGAGTGACTGGACACCAGTCAGGTGGTAACTCAGGGACTACAACTCTCTGGGAATTGAGCCACCACCACATTGTGCACATGTCAAGTTGCATGATGGACATTTTCTTCAGGAGGATACTGAGAGAAGAAGCTTTGCTAAAACGTGCTGCTCTTTATATGATAGTGTCTGTAGTGTTTTGAGTGAAAAAATACCATATACAATATGATTTACTATTTCATGAGAAACTCCAATTAAGTTTTAAATATAAAATAGTACATCTTTTTCAGTGGGGGAGAAAAAAAATGAAGCTTTTCTTTACAATACTATGAGGTATTGGCCTGCTTATGCCCTTTTCACCTGAATACTACAGAGACCACAGTTAATCCAAGTAATTGTTCTGTCAGATGAATTTCTAGAATTTGAAACACCATCTAGGGGCTTGTGGGAGAGCTCTTTTAAGAAGTGCAGTAATCCAGACTATTTTTTTCTAAGGCAAATATATGTCATTCAGTCAGTGGATAAGAGAGACTTTAAATGGATTCAGTCTTCCTGTTACTGCAGCAGTGAAATGTAAATATCAGGAGAAATTGATTTGGAAACATGATTTAATTCATCCTCTATTTAAGACATCCAGGTGTGAAATGTGTAAGAGTGCTTTATGGTTAATGATGTCACTGCAGTATAGGAATCTCCTCAGCAGGAAAAAGGTTATTCTGTTTTATTTCTTCAGATAAAACCTGTCCAAAGGCTCCAGACAGGGAAGAGTTTAAATGGAGCCAGGGAGAAATATAAGTAGAGTACTTTACAGCAAATAGAAAGAATCTGTAGTCATTCCATGAGGAAATAAAAGCTCTCTTCACTGCAGCTCTGCACTTAACAGAAGGAGGTTTGGTTTTAATTTTAAGGGCTTCTAAGCATTATTATCATTATCATTATAATTACAATTATTATCAATAATATCATTATTCTATTTTCTATCATAATTTTTTTATCTCAGTATCTGCCATTAAAATGAAAACCTCTTCTGGCTCAAAGTCATTTTCCCCACACATCACTGACTGTGTTGCACTATGTGGCTCTTGCTTAATCTTTCTCCCGATCCCCAGCAACTGGACTTCATGTTTCCTGTGAGGTGAAAGATACCTAATGTGCCTGTGAAAATTAAATTTGTTTTTTAATTCTATGCTGTGGGGATTCTCACAGACAAGTTTCCTCTCTAGGGAATATTTTAACAATTATTAATAAAGTTCTTTTACATCTGTGTGCTCTTATTTTACTTTA
The DNA here is from genome assembly GCF_001522545.3 of Parus major. Taxonomy (NCBI): domain Eukaryota; kingdom Metazoa; phylum Chordata; class Aves; order Passeriformes; family Paridae; genus Parus; species Parus major. The sequence continues at coordinate 98,115,341 of NC_031769.1, forward strand.
ACAAGAATTAGCAAGCACCAGTCTTGTTCCATAAGCTTCTGCTGCAGTGTCTGTACACACAGCCACAGTCACACCAAAGTCTCACATGAAGGGGGAGCAAGATTGAGGCAAATGTCTTGTACAGCTGACCTATGGCCAAGATATTATGGGAAGAGGAAACCTTCTTCTTCAGTGGTTGATGTGGCTGGTCCTGGACCACAGCACAGAAAGATCCTCCTCTTTATGGCCTTGCATAACTGGTAAAAGGGAAATTTGTCTTCATGGCTGCTCTATTGATAGCTGTGATTTGAATCACACAATGCAATTGTCTTCATGTCTCAGTGCATAGAATTTTACAAGATGAACTGTGATTCATTAAGTGTATTTTCCAGAATGAGCTGTGGAAAAAATAATATTTTCCCCTGATTTGAGTATATTTGTATGTCCTGGTTTAAAAACCCTACATCCTACTGAGATGTCCAGCTGTTTGAATCTGGGGTTTTTTTTCCTTCTAGGAGACTACACACCTAATTAAAAACTGTCAAAGGAGTTTGTGTTTAAAAACAATTGTGTGTTTGCATGAACTTGATATATTGAGTAATTCCTATTTTTTCCAGAAACTATGTCTACTTGCTGAAGGATTTTCATAAAATAATTTGGAAGATCTTTGGTTGTTTAAATTGTATTTTATATTTCCAAACCCTTCTTCAATGTACATTCATCAGATCCTACCACAGTTATAACTTTCCAAGAAGCCATGAACCTTCTAAGTAAACAACATACGAATAGGGTCTCAAAGCAAAAGTTAATTTGATTACAGCTTGCTTTATCCGAACTTATTCTGGAAGCCACTGCTTCCAGCAATTTTAGAGGACATGTTTTACAGTTGCTAATAAGTTTGCATCAGAAAAATAGAAACAATCAGAGGCAAAGTTCTTAGTAAAATAGCAAAGTTCTGATCTAAGGGTATTCTCATTCACAGTAGAAGTATACTTGAAAGCTGTTACCTGCAATACTATCATAAATGAAGTCAGAGATTCAATGAATCCAATGGCCTAGGAAATTTTCAGTCTGGGTTAATCAGCAAGGTGGACTGGTTATTACTTTAAGAAAGATTTGGGAATCTAGCAAAAGTAGCTTCTATGGGAATATTGTCTATGGGGAAAATATCTTGGTTGTATTTCTGTACATTAGCCTTTTGATTCCTGTTCAGCTGACCAGTCTGTACAGCACTGCAGTGTCATTATCAACAGGGAAAAACTCCAGGTTCATGTGAAAGCTTTGAATTTCTTAAACAAAAAGAGATATATATCTTGGCATTAAGCCAAAATGCCTGATGCTCAAACATGAGTTTTTAGATTACTAAAGAGACTAGATATAAACAATATATTATTAAATATAATAAATACATTATATCAATACATATTCAGGAGGGGACTGGAGCACAGATTTGTGCAGGTCAACACTGACAGCAGTTAAGCTGCTGTGAAACTTGCAATGTGAATGGCTCACCATTGGCACGGTCCCTGCATAGCTGATGGCACAGCAAGCAGCAGCTCCAGTGACACCAGAAACTGAGCTTGAAATTGCACCCTTCAGCACTGCTCTTTCCAGGCACTGCTTTTGCTCTGCTAATAACAATGTTCATATTGAGTCAATTCAGTTTTTCTTCATGGATCTGATTTAATTCAATACATGGGAAATGTCTTCTGGCATCATCTAACAGTGCAGTTCTTCTCTCTCACAGGTACAATGCTTCCAAAGCTTGGTACCAAGCCGAGGTCCTGGGAATTAAGCTGAGCAGCTACTGACTCATTCTTTGGAGAAGGCTGGCAAAACCCCTCTTTCTTACAGAGAGAGTTGCTGACCCTTGACATCAGAGCAATGCATAAAAGTGCTGATAAACTGCACTGATTTGTGAAAAAATCAGGTCCATCCTCTTGCTGCTGCAGATTCGAACAGAACAAGAACTATCACCTTTCAGACAGGCAATCTTAACTCTTCTACCACAGCCTGATATCTTGTTTTTCTACATCTTCCAAGAGAGATGCAAAGAGATACCTAAAATCTAAATGTTTACGGTGGTATTACAGTATTATGAAACAGTGTGAGAGAAAGCATTTGAAAATAAAACACTTTGGGAAAACTGAAAGGTAGGTTGCCCCATTTCAGGAGGCATAAGACAGGGTTTACAAAAGGAATATATGAGACAGTTTGTTATGATACTAGACAAACCTATGGTACCAAAGCTTTCTGAGTGCAATGTGCAGTTCTTGTCCTCACATCACAAAAAAAAAAAAAAATCTAGAAGAATGAACTAAAAGCAGGGCAGCAAGTAAAACCAGAACTATGAAACAACTTCCATACAAGGAGTGGCCTAATAAATTAAGTTTCTTATTAGAGAAAGGACAGCTGAAGTCATATGTGGCAGGAATCTGCAAAACTGTGAGTTGCAAGGAAAAAAAATATAACTCATTATGTTTTCCAAATCAGGACATAACTAGTGGAGGGTGTCCCTGTCCACCCATGGCAGAGGGATTGAACTAGATGATCTTTAAGGTTCCTTCTAACACAAAACATTCTATGATTCAAGGAAAAAGTAAAAACAACAAGCTGCACATTCAAACACATCCAAGAAGAAACTTCTTTGTGTGGAGGGAGATCAGCTGCAGAACTGATTGCCGTGGGTCCTGTGAATGTAGCATGCAGCAGAAGTTGTACAGAGTTACAAAGAAAATACACCAAAAAGCCATTACAAATTGGAAAAAAAAATAAAAAAAACAAAACATGGTCATCCTCTCAGGGAATCTGTAGGAAATCTGTTATGTATGATTTATTGGAGCTTCTTCTAGCAGTGTCCAGACATTTTTCATGTTTGGAACTGTAGGACATGCGACTGAAGCAAGGTAGACTAATTACTCAGTCCAATATGATCACTCCTACTTGCTGCTGTTTAATTACAGAAGTAAATTTAAGCAGCTGAAACTTTATTCATGCTACATACACTTCAAGTGTACTTAAATACATTTTGCATGGGAATTCTCCATCAGTGCAGGGAAAGGATAATGCTCCAAAGTTGGACAGCAATGAACTCCATATAACAAGGATTGTTCAGTTCATTCAGATTCGTGCATATTCCTCTAAGTCAGTGGCACCACTTCTGTATCAAAGTAAAATGGAAAGTTATTAAAAAATATTGAAAAATAAAAACTTTCTCAGGAAAAAGAAAAAGAAGGTTTCACAACAACCAAATATATTGTCCCTAATTTAGTTGACTGGCAATAGGAGAGCTTCAAGATAGTTATAAATGTCTTTGTCATTGAATGCCTGGCAATGCTGAAAAGGCAAAAAGAATCTGTTGTCAATAAAGCAGGAAAATGTCAAACTTGATTTAAAGCAAACTGGTCAAAAACTGGTCACAGAAAAACAAATTAGCACTAAACAGGTTAAAAAAATCTTACAGCCCACACCCACACCTGATTAAAAAACTATTCATCAGAATTAAGGATATCATGCTTTTTCTGAATCAATATTCATGCCTGTGCTGAGCAGCAGATGCAAATGGGATGGAAATATAAAAATCTAATTTATTTAGCATGTCTACATCTTTAGATGTTACAGAATAGAGTTTGTTTACAATTACCTTCATAATTACTTATATGTATTTCTCCACTGACTGTTTAAAAAACCCTAAGGCTGCCCAAAACCAGTGTAGAACGTTCTTCACTTCAGTCAATGAGGTTTAACAGAAACCAATGCATTTTAACTGAATTTTTGTTTATCTCAAGCTGCACATTTTAATGAAATCAATACATTCTTGCTGAAAGCCTCATGAATCCATTGGAAGGAATACATTTTTTACTGAAACCAATATACAGTTTTATAATGTCTGTATGTTTTAGTGAAAGCATTGCAATACATTTTAGCTGAAACCAATACATTTCTTCAGGGCTGATACCAAAGAAACCTTATTTTACAGTGAAACCAATGCATTCTTACTGAAACTAATATTCCATATGCCTGAGCCAACATTGTCAGGCTAAATGAAAGCTATGTTTGATTTTACTAAAGAAATTACACTTTCAATGGTATCTTAACACAAGGAGTTTTGCAAAGCTTATATTTTAGTATGTACATAAAATAAGAAGCAGATCATAAGAAGTCATTCTGAGATAGATCTATCTTCTTGGGGATTTTTTTATGTAGTCTTGCAACATATACACATTCTATCAAATGAGTAATGATATAGGACTTCATTTTCATTCTCATTAGACTTTCACTAAATCTTTTTTTCACTTTATATGCAAAATGACTTAAAATAAGTCAACATTACTGGTGATTTACACTTCAGAGCAGAGGAACAGAACAGTGGTTAATGATTTTATTGTAGACTAGATGTGATTTATTATGCAAGAATTTTTTGTATGAATTGTTTTCAGTACATCAGCTTTGGTATTTTTCTCGACATTATGACTAAAGACGTGCTGATCTACATTACTTAGAAATGTTTTGAGTAGTCTGGTACATGTAGCTAATGATTTGTTATCCTTCTAAGTGTTTTAATCGATGCAATTAATGTGAATTAGAAAGCTCCATCTGAATTTCAAAGATCTGAAGAAATGTATAATCTGCTTAAAATTTGGATACAGTTTTTCTTTCTTTATCTTTTCAGTATAAAGATATAAAGTAGATTGAGCAAGAAAACCATCAATACTGCGACTTCTAATAGAAGTGTTTTGGCATTACATGATACAGCAGAGAACCACAAACACAAAGCCATTAAACCAAAAGGACCAATTTTATACCATTACTTTCTTCACAACAGACACATCAAAATATTATCTTCAGTTAAACCAAATATACCATCATTTCTTAATGAAAACCCAAATGTGATGAAACAATAAAGGAATTTGCCATCATTTATTAAACTGAAAAATTAATTGTGTAACTGCAACACGTTACAAGATAGAAGTCCAGATGCTAAATCTGATCTTTTGCGAACTGAAGAGTGCAAAGAGTTTTCCCAACTCCCACAGAAAATGTGTTGAAATTATTCAGTCTTTATTAGCTAAGTGATGTCATTGATTGCCTTGAAGTGACCTTGACTAAGTAATTATTAGGGCTTTGTGCATTACAGTACCCACTTCTGACCCCACTGTTCATGGGTTCCTTGATGAAACACAAAGACAAGCAACATGGAGCACTCCCAATTCATCAGCTCCAGTTCTGCATTCCTATCTGTGCAGATGGGATCCTGATATTTCAGGGACTAATGAAGCCATAGTCTTGCCATAGCAAAGTTTGCTTTGCCAAGCTTGCTGGTTTGCAGAGCTGACCTACTTACAAACCTTATGAAAACAAAATGGTCATTTTATCTCTGAAGTTATGCCTAATCACATCTTTAAAAAAATTCGTTCCCTACTAATGATGCTTGAGAAATAATGAATAAAATGCAAATGCAATGGGAAGTCAGAGGAAAAATGCAATATTGAGGAAAATATATAGTCCAATTAAAATTATTAGCACAGAAGAGGTTAGTCTATATTCCTACTGCAGCTGCTTGCTCACTGAATGGTTTTCTTCATGTACAATAGGTTGCCTTGGGGGTGATTGATCCATTTCCAGAAAGATAATCATTGCTTTCCAAAGAATCTAAAAGACAAAGTGTAACAAGACCATGCACTCTACTAGTATTGGATTTTACTTCTCCTCATTATTTAGGCCCCTCTAGCCATTTTCCCTTAATAAGTTCCTATAGTGCTTTGCCAGACTCCTTTTTACTACAACATATTTTATTCTTTCAAATTTATATGGTCCACTCATCTTGACATGACTTCTACTCCACATCTTTCCAATTACTGTTCTTGCTGCCATACCTTTTCTTGCAAGCATTTAAAAATACATACCATTATTTTATTTATTTCAGAATCACACACAAAGAGGAAGAATAATGTTAGTTGCTCAGTTTCGTCCTTTTAAATATCATTATTAAAACATACTTGACTTTAAAAAGGAGTTAAAGTTTTTGTTGACCTTTCAAAATTAATAGCCATACCCCAGACATTTAAATGCAGCTGAACTAAGACCAAAGCAGAAAAGAAGTACTCCATTGGAAACTCAGATACCAATTGTGAGTTTTCATCATCACATACCCAAACGAGTTTTAAATTCATGATTAGTTTTAAAGGCATTTAGTAGAAACCACTGGAAACTGGAAGTCTGATTTTCATAATCACAGTAAGTGCATGTTTAGTATGAGCATTTTGTGGTGCTAACATTCAAACAAGACTCAAAGTCTTGTCCACACAGGATGTACAGACACTTCATGTCACAGCTTTCTGTTCTCATTTTAATAATCTCAACAAAATCATGAAGGTATAGAAAGAAGTTGAAAGACTGATTTAGATCTTTGGGGACTTGCCTTTGGATAATTATATGCCAAACATATTGTTCATAACAGCAGGAACAATAGAGGGGACTTGATCATGGCCCTTAAAAGCAAGTCAGGGGATGGGTTTATGGTAGGAAGAACCTTGCAAACCAAGAACAAAGGAGAGTCAAATGTGTGAAAATGACATTAAGCATGAAATGAAGGCTGTAAGGAATAGTCCTGTGAAATGTAATTAATGACTGAAACAATTAATATAGAATTCCAAATGCGTGTGCTTTGAAATCTGCTATCCTGCACCAAAGTTGGTACTCTAGCTTGACAGGGAGAAATGAAGTGACAAAAATATTTATATTTTCAGAGCTCAGGCTATTTTATACAGAAGTTCTGTTTAACAGACACTCTAGTTTCTCCTGTTGGTTATAAAAATCAACATAATTGACATTATTCCATAAAATATACTTGTTGACATTTATAATCAAACACTATTAATATTCAGACAAGAAAACGCTATAGAACAATCTTTAAGATGTAGATGGCTATAATGAAGCAAGAGGGAAATCCAGTATCCAGATTGTCTGTTTCATGTTGCATTAAAATTAACATTTCAGTATGAAAAGATTTTTCTGAATTTACTTTTAAGACAGTAATTAAATTTTATTTTAAAACGTGTTTGTCATTTGGGATTGTGCTTCTGAAGCTAATAAAAGGAAAAACAGAAGTAAAAGGTTCAGGAAACTTTCCCTACCTTATTCCACATAGGGCTAGACTGACCTTGTCCATCAGCATCTTATTACAGTTACAACCTCAGCCCCTTAAGCATGTTTTTCCATACTCTGCTCCTATTCACAACATTACTGACTTTCCTGTTATTGCTTACATCTTCACCATTTGTTGCCCACAAATATTATTCTGAAGGCCAGTTATTTTTGAGATCAAAATTTCACCTCTCTTCACTCTTTTGAATTTGCTTTCCACTGTCATAGCATTCCAATCCAAATGAAAATATATGTTATTTTTTAGTGAACAATACTAAAAATAGTAAAAAATTTTACTATTTTTGTCATAGTTCATGATTAGTTCAAAGCTAAAAGAAAGACCTCCTGGGGAAAACTAGAAACCAATACGTTCAAAAATAGCATCAACAACTGTCATCATCTTAATAAAGGAGAGAACACTTCACATTGTCCTCTTCTATGTCAGCCAATATCACACCCCTTTCCTCATCAGTTGTCAGATTTACACCATAGATAGCCTCTAAAAAACTCTCCCATTTTCTTTCTGCCTTCAAAAAGTCCTTCCTAGTTCCCAAAATCTTCATTAAGTAATTACTCCATCACTAAGTAATACCTCTGCTGCTAGGCTGCTTTGCAGAGATTGGATTCAAGGCAGATCATGTGATGCAAAATGTGTGGATAACCAAAGTAAAGGAAATTATGATATCTTAGGTGCACCTGTGAAAGTTTTCTTCAAGGATAAATACGTTGCATGGCTATGACTGACCAAACTCATATAAAGAAGTCTAATGCTGCATGCTGGAAACCCTGTTTTCAGATTATCAGACACAAAAGAACTGCTGCTCACAGGTTACACCTTTATGAAGCATTTAGATTTTACAGTTGCCTGGCAGAGAAAAAAAACAAAACAGCATGGGTAAATGTAAAACTACCTAAAGCACTGCAAATGCAGAATTTGAGATCTAAATGAACTACCTCCTCTAATAATGATGCACTGAGCTTTATTAAAAATGCTGAGTGTTTCATATCCCACAGAGTCCTTTCTATTGAAGCACTGTAAGAGCTCTCTCCTCCTGTCAGAAAAATTGCTTCAAATACTCAGCATGTTCACTTGGGGATGCTCATGCAAAGGTATGTCTTTCGTTGTTCTGATAAGACAGAACAGTCTTTGTCAGTAATTAAAATCTCTATTAAAGGTGAACGTAACTCTCCTTAAAATAGGTGAAAATGTTTGCCTCACTTCACAAAGTCTCATATCTTGCCATAAGTGATTTACAGTATCTTCTTCCTCTTAATTTCTGAAGGATGCTCCATAGAGGAAAAAAACAAAAAAAAGGCACATAGAGTTATGTCCCACGTGGTACATGGAGAGTTCTCTTGATATTTCCTTTTCACAGAATTTGTCTCCAGTTGAAATTCACTTTTTAGTTATTTGGTCCCTGAATAATGTCATCTGTGCACATCTAAGGCTCAGAAAAATTTGCTACCTAGGGAAGCTTGGTGACAAACAAATCAGTGGTTTCCATTTAGCTCTTGCCATACCCGAGAGTACGTGACTGCTGGATGTCAGATTCTTTTCAGACTGGATTTATTGATCAAGTCTGTCCAAAAAATTTAAAGCTGTGTTTGGAAAAAAAACTTCCCTTGTGTTTGGAAGAATACAGAAAATGCTTTACTGCTGAAGGTTCTATGGAAACTGAGTTATCTGTTTTCACTTACCATTAGTGCATTTACAGGCAGCCTGTATGGTAATCATGTGTCTTTTTCTTTCTTTCAGCCACTTCTGTCAAATATCCTTTCTTTTACCTGCCCTCATTAAGTATTATGACACAAGGTTGGCAAAATGTTCTGAACAAGGTAATTGTAGTGGCTATTAATAATCATCTTTCTAATATGTCCTGAAGAACTAAGAATATTTGTTCTGAGAACAAAGGAATGTACTGACAGTCCTTGATTTTCTCCTTTGCATGTTCATTCACAGATTCAGGATAAAATTTTAAGCTTTTTCTCACTAGAAAGCAGAATCTAGAATGCTTTTGACATCCCAGCCCTCTGGCATTTCCATTTTTTGTCAGATGTGTTGCCTACCCAATTCTGTTATCCTTTAAATTCGTGGTAAGCTGAAGCATGTCAGTCAGTCCTGCATCAACACACTGCTTGTCATGGGATTACATGAAGGGATCTGAGCCCATAGCAAACATCTGTATCTTTTTTGTTTTGCCTGCCTCGCTTAGTACATCACAAAATGATCTAAATTTCCAGTAACTGGTTCTATTCCCACAGCATGTACATAATCAATAGGATCCTGAAGAACAACATGTATTTTTTTAACACAGTCAATCCACTCATGTTGGTGTGTGGCCACAGATTTTGTGGGTCAGCACAATCCCTTCTTCACAAGAGTGAGGGAAGGTGTTTAAACATTTGAGTTGTCTGTCTTCAACATACTGTGTGCCTGTCCTTATTGTTCTGTAACTTGTTGCTGTCTTGGCAGCCTCTGATGAAGGTGAATTCAAACTGTTCTGGGACATGATTTATTTCCAGGAACACCTACAGGTCTGCTGTGTGTTGAAGACTCATACAGATTGTCTGTGAATCAAGCAGCTGGGTCATTCCTTGGTGTCATCTAGACTGAAAACAAATTCCAATTTTTTTAAATCCTCCAGCAACAAACAGCTTTCTCCTTTCTTTATACATCTCTAGGAACCAACACTGTTTTTTTCCAAACCTTTATATAATTAGACTGTGATTTTTCTGAATTTTCATAGAAAGCATGTATGTCATGTACCAGGACAAAGCAGATTCTGTGCTATATTCACATGAATGCTTACAAAATGCTGCTGTTTACTTACCTCTTCTTTTAATGATCCCAACAGAATTTTTATTTGAAAAGTAAATACGATGATAATAACTAGAAAGGGAATAATATGTGTTGCAGTTCAGCCTTACTGTGATGGCTCTGTTGTCATTGTGTTCCTTGTCCTGTAGTAGAAGCTGAAGTCAGGGACACCTGTGGAAATGGAAAATATTGAGTACTTTTGGAAGCATCATCAGCAAACAAAATCTACCACTCACTCACATGCCTTTGCATTGTAACAGGATACTGAAAGACTTGAATGACCTCCCCGCTTCCTCTTCCATTAATCCATTAGCTCAGCTGTGAGAGGAAGGACATACTGGCTGTACTAATATTTGTGTGGCCTTGTTGCCACCAGAAAGAGATTGGGTAGATTTCACACAATTCAGAGTGCAAAGAAAGGGGTAATGCATTCACCTTGTGTAGGTTATTTATTTTTACAGTGCAAATGGAGATGCTGAGGTGCTCTGGGCGACAGTTTTAAAGCGAGATACACCCTAAGCTTGGGACTGAAGGCCTTTTGAAGCTGCCCTGATGTACAGAATTCACCTCTGAACAAAAGCACCAATCTGGAAAATGCTCATCCCTGTCAATACCTCTCAATCTCACAATGAAACATTTTCTGAAGCAGCCAAAAAGAGGAGAATCCTAAGCTAAACTTCATGTTGCTTTCCATGGGTTTTACTCATAGGTGAGTAATTATTCTCCCTAAGAGACATAGATAATCAGATTCCCCACAATGCACAATACACAGACAAAAATCATGAATATCCCTCTGGCTGACCCTCCTAAAAGAATAATGAGTAAATGAAAAATCTGTACAAAGAAAAATAAAAAACAAGAATTACAATAGATTTACACTGAAGGTAAGGTCTAAGAATCAGATATTTTTGTTAACATTTTGAGGGAATTATTAAAAAAAATATTAATATATAACATCTCTGTGATACTGCCTCCCAAGCTCCAGATTTATTTCTTGAATTCCTAGGACTGTTCTTCTATGTTATCACATTCCACAGGAAAAAATAATATGTAAAGTTATGGACTATGATGTTTTTTTGAATGTTTAATTTTGCTGAGATTAGAAAGCTATTTAGAATACAGCAAATTTATTAAATTAATGCACAAATTATATTGAGTTATATAATACTACTAATTTTTTAATGTATCATTTATTTATTTTATCAAATACAAACCAAAGTATTGACATAGAGTATTTATATATGACTACAAAACCTTACTTAACTTTTTTACCAAAGGAATAGCTTGTGTCCTATGTGTATGTATTATACTGTACCTTTATTCCATTTTTCTTCCAGCCCTGTTTCGAGCTCTGAATTTGCTTTTTACTCTCTACTTCACTTTTCTATTTTTGCTTGCTAACTAAATTTATTCCTACTGCCCGTTGACCGTTTTGATTTTTTAGCCTCTCTTTATTGAAATGAGAGTCAAGTGATAAACTCTGAGCTTCAATTTTGAAACTATTATGCTGAAAGGAGCTTGAAATTGGATAGAATTAGCTTATTCGTTCAGCATTGTGAAAGGAAAAATACTAGTAATTCCTGAGCACTTCCAATTTCCATTTACTTCAGAGCAAATTTCACATATTCAGCATGTACCCAGTGCTAGAGTTGCTTGGGACCTACCCTAGGAAATATTTTCCTGATCTGTGAGCAGAGTCATTGCTGCCCAGGCCTGAAAAATAATTAGTCCAGTGATTGCAACCACACAGCTGAGGAAAAGGACAACATTAGCCTCTGACCAATGAGCAGACAGAAAATGGACGGGAAGTCTAGAATTACTATGTTTTCTTATATATTCTAAAATAATTTATGCATTAGAATGATGTTTGTACAGACCTCTAGGTGTACAGGTCTATGTAAGCTGTGGGCATTATTGCTGTAGAGGAGAATGTGCAGCATGCTGAGAATCCAAACAGAGCCATAAGAGTGCATCATATTAACTGAGCACTAAGTACTGCTTACTCCTAGCAGGGAGGTAAAAAATTAGAGCAGTCTAAAAGTTCAGGTCAAATATCAATAAGGGCATTCATGCTACATGTGTAAAGATCTGATAAAGCTCATGCCAAGGGATAGCTGTACCTACCGTGCATCCTGGTGTTTCAAGCTGCTGGGAAATTCCACCTTCTGTCCTACTTAGTGTCCTGTACAGAATGTTGCATCACCTACATTATTGTTCAAATTAAGGCTTTCACTGTTCATATGTTCACAGAATATGCTGAGTTGGAAGGCACCCCCAAGGATTATTAATTCCAACTCCTGGCCCTGCACAGGACAGATCCAAGGATCATACCCTGTGCCTGAGACTATTGTCCAAACATTTCTTCATCTCTCTCAGTCTTTGGTGCTGTGACTGCTTCCACTCAGTTTAGACACAATTCTAGTTCTACAGTGTAGTAACTACTGAAAAAAGACAACTTGTTAATACCAAGCAGTATTTTATACATGGTAATATTCCTTTAAAAGTACACCTCAACCTGAGCTGCCAAATCCTTTTTCAGACTCCTAAATAAATGAGCAGATGTTCAGAACTAACACAGTGCAAGTCAACCTCGTCATCCTTCCTAGAAACAAAGGAAATTTGAACACAGAATATTTTTCCTTATGCCTGAATAGGGAAAGAAGATACAAACTTTTTCAAAAGAGATTTCAAATATCTGTCTTGTACCTCCATTAACCCTTATTGTTCTTAATTTCATGTTGCTATAGGCGTTGACTCTTCTGTTCATGCACTCTTTTCATTCTGTAGTATGATGGTAGTAATTTTTAAATGACAGTGCAATGATGAGACTTTTCTGCTGGTTATTGCAAATTTCCTTATCAAAACAGATTTTAGGCATAAACAGCACCTTTCAAATAACTTCTCATGGTGTCTTTATGCTGCTCCAAATCCAGTGCACCTGTACTTCCAGTATTTTGAATGGGACCAAAAAAATAGATGGTGATTACTCAATGTCATAATAGGTCTCTAAATATCTTAGATGAATTTATAATTTCTTTGTGATGTTCAGCAAGATTTCTTGAAGAGCTGCACAGCACAGATACAGACCAATGCTGACATCAAGTGGTGATTTACATTTTGACTGTATTTGAGAATAATCACAGGTTTGATATAGAGAACTGGCAGAGGGATATTCCTATTTTTTTTTCTTTTCTTCTCTTTTTTTTCTTTAACTTTCTGATTTATCTGCCATGCTTTTCATTTTCAGTTCTGCATCATCCTGTGGAAAACACCAAATACCATCCAGACCAAAGGATGGCTGTACATGTCTCCAAAGATCACAGGTCAGGGTTTTCTGAGGTCATCAATACTGTGCCTGAGTAATACTAATACTAAATACTAGCTAAATACTAATATTCATTATACTGGTATTCAGTATACCAGTATAAATACTGGTATTCAGCTAGGTATTTCACTTCTAATATGTGAAAGTCTCTCCTTAATTCAGGATCTGGATTAAATGTGAACTCTGACTGATAGGTGGTCTTTCTTATTCTGCAGACTCCAGCAGTATACTCCTCCTCAGTAAGCACTACCTAAGGACAACCTATTTCTTTCTAATTTGATCCAATATCAAATACTTGCCTTGAGTCTTTCCATTTTAGAGACTACACCAAGGGCTGTTTTCATTGGTCTTGCTAGTCCTTATCAGTAAATGATAACTCTGTTACCAGAAAGCCACCACATTTAAACAAGCAATATATTTTTCAGGTGTTCTGGTGTTGTAAGCAGCAAATTGGATGCTGTCGGTGTCGTAGGGCACAGAAAGAAGCAGCAACCAGAGCCTGCAAACACAGGAGTATAGTGATTGCATAGCTTAGGCTTCAGGAGTCAGATGACCTGTACATCCCTTTGCTCAGAGAAGAGATATGATTCCCTGCCCCTCTGCATCCTCTCAACAGCTCTTTCCCATGGGCCCTACCCTTATGGTGACATGACATATCTGGCTTTTCTCCTTATAAAATGTCAAAGAGAATCACAACCTTCCCAATCTAATGCTTGGGAATTCACTCTGCACTGCATAATCAGGCTTGAAATCAGCTACAGTGCTAAGTATCTCCATCTGTAATCATCTTTTGAAAACAACATACCACAGTTAGTTTCAGTAAAGGGGAAATATTAAAAACAAATTTCATGGGTTTTGTTTCGGGGTTTTTGTTTTGGTTTTTATCTCAGTTCAAACTTTTAGAAAGCTTCCACTTCTAGGATGTCAGAATGATTGTGAAACTGTATACAGAAAGCAAACAGACAGTTTCTTTTCCTTTAAAATGGTGGATTATCTGACCAGTTTCAGTGCATTGCTAGTCCATGACTAGTGTCCAAAAGAGTAGTGTGGAGATCCAAATGAGTTTCCTCTCCAGGATGAAGTGCTATAATTTGCAGGTCTGACTGTTGGAGCATTGCAGCTCTGGAGCTGGTGGAACATAAAGGGAAGGAAACATTTCTAGCAGGGTTAAATCAGGTGGTTAAAAGGGATCTGGCATAAACTCCAAAATCGTGTTTATAGCATTACACCCAGGAGAGATTCCCATGGAAGCTAGAGAAAATACCTGACATCCTAGTGCCAAACTTCTGAGCCTTCTTTACCTCCTTTGGCAACAGAAAATGGAAATGAAATTATAGAATAAATTTATCTCATGCAAAAAGAAAACCAAAAACTCACATATCAGTCAAGCCTGCCTCCCAGTTTGAAGCTGGGATTTAAGTAATACACAAACCCTCCTTTGCACAGTTTTCTTTGGCCTGGTGAATATACTCTGAATATATAATATACTCTGGGGAATGATTCACCAGAGTATATGAAATCCTAGAGAAGATGCTACACAAAATAGTTCTCCTGCTATAAATCTTGGCTTTGTGTCACCTTTATGAGGAAATGTTCTTTTCTCAGAGCAGTGGTTCCAGACATCAGGAATCCCCTCTTTTAAAAAAGAAAGCAAAAGAAAACTTAGGTGTATTGTGACATCTTAATGTGCAATGGCCAAAGAGACAGAGTAAGAGGCATCCAGCAAAGCACATCACCCATCTAGAGAGGCTTTCTCTTGATTGCATTCAGTGTGATGGAAAAAGGCACCACAACAGTCCTAGAGATGCAGTCATCTTTGTCCTAATTAGAAAGACCTTGACACATCACCTGGAGGGGTAGATGAGCAAGAAAGCAGGAACAAGTAGGAGTAAGTTCAGCATTTTCTTAAGTACATTTTAAATATGCCTGCATGATCTTAAAAATTGGTAAAGTAAGTCCAGACAATTTTATGAATTTTTCAAGCTATGTTCTTCCATATATATTTAAATGCATAAGTGATGTTTATATGTATTTCTGTGTTTAATTCTATGGTAAGTCATCACTGCTCCACTTGTTTTTTCTAGTAACCTTGCCACTCATTTTCTTAACATTTAGTTGCAGACTCATGCCAGAGCAGCAGCAGAACTCATTTCTTACAGATCTGCTTGTGACAGTATGTCATTCTTACTTGAAAAGACTTTCTGCTACAGAGCTGATGTCTGCTGTGATACCCCCTGGGTAGGACCAAATCAGAATCCAAACTAAAGGCAAAAGATGAATGAAGTTTTCTGGACTGGAATCTAAGTATTCAAGTCTTGGTTTGTATTTCATGCTTATGATGTACATCTTTATTTTTGTTTCTTTCCACAAGAGGGCAATAGTGAACTATAAAGATATTTTTTCCTTCATTCAAGGGTGTTGAGAAGACAGCAATATTATTTTTCTTTACAAAAAAATCAGATGGCACACTACTATAATTCAAAACCACTTTCTGAAACTAAACAAACTATATCTGTAATAAAATCTTCCACAAAGAAAGGAGGGATTTTTTTTTTCATAAAAAGTAAAAAAAATTCAGTGTTTCATCCTGAGATGCTGAAAATTAGAATGGCATCAATGACTAAAGAGCTTTACTCTTAATTATATAATCTGAAGGCTTTTGTCATAATTTATGCTGTGCTAGGAATTAAGTTTTTGTTGGTTTATGTTCACCATTACTTAATTCTCATATTTAGAATTTTCTTTATCCTAAGGAAGATTTTCATTTATTCCATTTATAGGTATTTTCCATTTGAATTTCAATAGCCCTCTTACAATTTTTTTTCTTGTTTCAATGTATTTGCTATATATATTTATGGTTCTAATGTGTGTCTTGAACAACTGACTTGAGATGAAATATTTGTGTATTTCTTTCCAAGAAAAAGAATAAGAAGATTCTGTGAAATATTAAATTGTAACATTCTCTCTTTTTTATTTCCCCCCCCTCCCCACGGTGTATCCCACCAAGTACTTAATTTCTATGTGTTACAAACCTGTTGTTTTAATGCTTCATTTAACTTTTATCACAGAAAGGGGAATTTTCAGTTCAAAAAATGTTAGACACTTTGGCTACCCACAACAATATTTCTGTGTTTGCCACTGACTCAGGATAGCTTCTTGTTTGTGATTAACAGCAATAAAGGGAAAAACATAGCTGTAGTTTTCAGTTCTTGCCCACACAAGATGAGCAACATTATTTTCTGGAGTAAGAATGTCATTTCTGTGCATATCAATCCAAAAATATTTGAATATTTGAAAGGAGTTTTTGTAATAGCTCTTCAACTGAGTTAACAAAAGTTTTATTCCAATGGAATTTGTCTGAGTAACATCTGAAGATGATGTATCCTGAATCATAGCAAAAATCCTTTTTTCTATTGAAAAGCTTGATATGAAGAAAAAAACTACCAAGTGGAACACTGTGGGTTCATGTGACCAATGGCCAACAGAAAATTCCTGAATTTTGTATAGTTAAGAAAACAGTTAATTCTCTGAATGGATTACAATGTCAGCCTTGAAGGCAGAACTTTTCTCTGCTGCGCATTTTTAAAGCTAGTTTGCATATAAAATCTTGCATGTGTTTTGGTGAAATGAATTGTACATGGAAGCCCCTGGGCTAACAGGAGTGGTTTATGCCTAAACATACATATAAAAGACTTGTTCCAACATCTGCAGTATATCTCAGTTCTGCCCTCTCCCAACACAACTCAGTTCTCCATTGTATGCAAGAGCAAGGAACTAACCCTTGACCAAAAGCATCAAATATTAAATCATTGAAGTCTAAGCTGAAACATCTGAATGTGTTTTCTTACTACACCCAAAGTTGCATGTGAACAGCCATTAAACATAGGACAATATTTATAGGCAAGAAATCAAGTGCTTGGTCCAATATGGTTTTTCTGAGATTTCAGAGCTTTTCAAGCTTGGATTGCCTAACCCTTCTCTCAAGCACTTATCAGAAGACAAAGCAATCACATTCTAGTAAGTAGGCTATAGATATGTAAAAGGGTTTGCAAATTTTAGGAGTGGGGGAGAAAATGAGAAAATAAAAGGAAAGTATCTCAGAAGTATGAAGGGACTTTTTCACTTAGGACACAAAGTTTGAAGAGATGAAAGTCATTGAAGGGAGATCTTGGTGACCTCTGGAAGAACTCAAGCCCTTGGAGAGTGCAGCAGAAGTGAGCAGCTCTGGGCCCAATGCAGAGGAAAGGGAGCAAGATGAAAGTGTCATAGTAAGAGGGATTCTGACACAACACTCTTGAAGGTCCCCCAGCTCCCCTTCAGATGTCTTTCTAGCACTACAAGATGTCATGAAAATATACCCATGATTCATTCACTTCAGAGCTTGTGAGAGAGGAGAAGGATGAGCCAAGGTGACTGACATTTGACATTAGAGGACAAAGACTTTTAGACTACTTATGAACAGACAGGGGGTAGAAAATCAATAGAACCAAGAGAAGCATGTTGCAAAGAGGAAACATTTCAATTTAGCCATGGAGAGAAGATATTTGAAATAGTACCGTGTCATACAAAAAAACAAGCTTTAGAGCTTACTTCACTTTAAGACTCTGTTTTCATGACATGAAACAAGCAAGGGCATGACTATGGCACTCAGAGTAAATGGTCAGGCAAGTTGAATCTATTTGGACTGTTGAGTGTACAGGAGCCAGTTGGACTCTTTGGTGATTCCCCTCTATGAAAATCAGAGATGATGTTATATCTGATGAGAAATACAAATTCAGCCCAAGAACAACTGATAAGGGAAGGCCCAACAATTTTGGCATATGGCTAGTGATGACCAAAAGAGGTAAAGATATCAACGAAAACTTAATTGAAAGCATCTATGTAAATCGTTACATAAACCAGCAAAGTAATGAGGGTGTTTATAAACATCTCAGAATAAGTAAAACTAAAAATCAAGAGAAAGATGTACGTATTTTGGATAACGGAAGAAATTCTGACTAAAAAAAAAAATAGGACTTTTGGAAGATGAATGTCCTTTATTTAAACTGAAATTGACCTTGTCTGTTGGTGCAGAAAATTACCTGTAAAAATTGTCTGGATAGAAGGCACTTTCTCCAACAAAAAATGAAGTTATTCCATGGAAAATTACTCAGAAGCTAAAATACTGCCATCAGGAAACATCAGTGCATTTATCCCTCTGTATAGTTCAGGTACTTTATACTCCATTTCTCTTTTGGTCAATTCTGCCTCTCAGAATATAATCCCAAGGAGATGGTTGTCTTCTCCACTGATGAAGAAAAGCAAAATATTATGCAATTACTTGGCCAAAACATTTCACATTGAAAGACAACCTCGTCAAAATGTCTGTACTAGAGAAGAGACCTGGGAAGAAACTAACTTAAATGTGGTTTCTACAGCTGACTACATCAGGATCTTGAATCAATGCATTTCAATTTTAATTAAAAAATACTCAGTTTAAAGCCTTTCAGTGATAAAAAAATAAAAATCACAGAAGAAAGAGACATGTTCCACAAAGGAACACTAACTGAAAAAAGTATATATTCAAGCAGCACTAAAGTGGGGGGAAAGCCATTAAACTTTAAAGTTTTTTAAACTGTATCCATTGTATGGAATGTTCAATTCACATTTTCATGATTCAAGTAACATAAAACTTCCTGTTGAAGTTAAGGTCTGAACAGCTGTAACAAGGAGATCAAAGCATACATTCACAAGAAACACAGATTGCAATCTCTTCAGGGGACAAAATTAACATAGTGGGAATTCAAAATCAAATAAGTAGCATGAGTTAGATTAAAATTGCATTAAAATATATTCAGTCTCTTTTATTTATTGTGATACCTCACAGAAATAACACACAATATTTGTGTGATATTACACAAATCCAAGAGATTTTTCATACAGATAAAGATCATTATTCAAGTGTACATTCTGATATTTCTTTCTCTTTTTATTTTTTATTTTTTCTTTCTCTTCATTATGCCATTTCCTGTTGCATTTTTTATCTTAATCTTACTGTTGTTTAGGGATTTTGTTTTTGGGTTGTTTTTTTTTTAGATTGATGAGTAATATATTAAATTAAGCTAAAGTAATTCTTTATTTTATATTCTTTTCCCAAAACAAAAAACATTTCCTATTAGAAAACATGGACTAAATACTCACATTTGAAATAGCTCCTGGATACACACACTTGAAATTATGCAGCTTCTATTTGATCCCAGTGACACTGAAACTGAGCTAGTTTAATGTAAATTAATTATTTTTTATGTTGTCTGTACTTCTGTGCTTCCCTTAATTTACTCCTCATCTGTGAGTGAAAACAAATTTAGAAGAAAAATGTCACCTGAACTAGAAAAAGGCTAGTCTAGATTTTGGCATGGGCTAAGAATTTTAGCAAAAAATAACAACAAAAAATGACAACTAAAGATTTACAAAGTTAATAGCATCTGCAAGGTCAGATATGCTATCTGCAATTTCTGGCATTTGAAAAGTTGACATATAACAGATATTTCTGAAATATGTCAGAATGGAAAAATCTGCACACTCTCATACCTGTGCATAATTTCTACAGGACGACTAGATAAGGCAGATACAGAACTGGAGAATCTGTTTGTCTCTTGGAGGATTTCATAAGATGGAATTAACTATTTCAGGTGGAAGAAAGGCTCCGATAGTAGAATCAGCCATTGAGTCACACAGGAAATGAGAATATTATCTGTTAAACTACATCTACGCTATTATACTAGGGTGTCTTAATGAGTATAACCTGTTCAGTAGAAACAGCAAAGAAATGCTTATTTTCATATTTGAGGAGCAGATAAGCAGTATTAAATGGAAACCTGAATGGTCAGAGACCAGAAGAGGTTTTTATCCACCTAGCAAAAAGAACCTGTAAGAAACTGTCACTCTCTGAAAATACATCATATGATGAAGAGTGGTTTATATTCAAGGTAATGCTGCTACAGGAGCAAGGTACCAAACAGTAGTGATTGTACACTTTTATTTATCCAAGTCTTTCACTTTTGAGCTGAGAAAGGCTCAGGAACAGAAGGCACAAGGATGAAAACACCTGATCAGTTTTAAAACAACGGTGCAGAGATCACCAAAAAAAACCCAAGATTGCCTTCCATCCATGTGTCCCAGGTGAGTGGCATCAGCCTGACATCCTCTTGTCTTGCATTCTGTAGCTGTCAGCTGCCAAGTGTCCTTGGAAATCCTATCTTGTACTGTCAAGTAAAATCCTGAACCGCATAGATAAAACAATTAGATCTGGAGATGGTGGCAATTATTATGCTAATTAGAAGTGAACAGAATTATGAAACTAGTTAGAGAAACACTATGTCATGAGTGGATCATTTACCAATGTAATATCTGGTTTAAATTGCCTGTTATTTTTCATATAAATGCAATAAAATATAATGAGTTATGTGTTCTCCATCTAAACAGATGGAGAAGTTTTTAAGAGGTTTTTTTTTCCTCTTCCTCTGGCTATACATGGTACATAGGTCTCTAAATGAGCCAATGAAGATTTAAAATATAAATGTTAGCACTATATTTAAAATATAAATGACAGTCCAAAAATGGACTTTCAATACCATTCACCGTAACTGTGTTTCAAAATGACAAAAAAAAAAAAAAAATAGGGCATGGTCACAGGAAAAATATTATAATACTTAAAATATAATCTGGTCATTACAATCCCACTTTTTGAAAGGAAGGATTATTTTTATTCTTGCTGAATGAACCTGAATTCAAATGAAGAGTCACTAAGTATTCAGAGCATCAGAGAACATTATCTTCTATCCACTCCAGGTACCCACCAGGAAAAGGATCCAGCCTTAAATGAAATATGCTCAACAGCACTCCAAGACACTGAAGCCAGCTGGCACAGATTGGGAGAAAAACAGGGTTTCTAGCCTAAGTATGCCTGGGATTAATTGGCATGCAAAAGTGGTTGGCACAGGCCATGAGAGCAGCACAGAATATTGCCATCACCCTACAGTATGCAGTGTTCTCACACAGGAGTACCCAGAAAGGTTTCTGGATATTTTAACTTACTAGTATAAATTCAGCTGTGGGAGGCCAGAGCATGTTCAACATATTGTTTCAGATAGATAATTTGGGCAAATGCTAGTGGAGTATCATGGCAGATGAAAGTCAACCCCTTTCTAATTTTAAGGTCTAAAGCACTTACATATTGACCACCAAAGCAAAAGGAAGGGGTTTTTTTTCAGTGTATTTTCCTTTTTGTAACCTAGAACATTAAAAAACTGCTAAACAACTTAAAATGGAGATTTAGAAGAGTGTGAGTGATATTACAAGTTCTATCAAGCAAATGTCTCGTGATATGTTAGTTTGGAGGTACATATTAGTTTCATTGGTAGAAAATACATGAGTCAAATTATTCAGACTGATTATTTTAAGTGCAGTTCCAATTTTTTTAGTATGGAGACCTAACTGAATCTTAAAGTCTACTCAAAAATACCAAATTATCTGAATACCAATTCAGGAAATTAACACAGGCTAGAGACTCAACTACAGTAAATCCATGTAATTCTTTTGATTTCAAAGGCTAGACTCATAGAAGTAAACTTGATTGTCTTTTCTCTTTTGATAACTGCACTCATCTCAAAGAGAACAGAATATTAAACAGAAGTGACAAGGCTAATGCTGGGAAAAGAAATTATAAATCTTAGTATGTTTGAGAGCTTTATGGAGAAAGTTTTTGTTTTTTATTTCTATATCAGCTATTCAAAGCTGAGAAGAAAAGTTGACACTTTTGAATCCCTTGCATTGCTGTCTTTATTTTGTTCTCCACATCGTTAAATTGTCTTCTTCCATCACAATAATGTAAGTCAAGAGCAAATCCATCAAATTCAGCATTTTCACGGCATTCAGGGGATCCACATCTAGAAATAAAAAGGAAGAAGAGACAGGTTCAGTTCACTGGATAAAACCCTTTCATGTTGTTATGTCTATTTCTTGTCTCAATTTTATCAGAAATAGCATATAAATCTAGATTACCAATTTAATTAGAAATATTTTCAAGATAGGTAATATTTAAAGAACGCAAATCAATATACTATTTTTTAAAAATGGTAGTGAAACTTAAGAAATATACTAATACTAATTAAATTTGCTTCAGAAAAAGTTCTCTAGATCAGTTCTTTCAGGGAGTTAATCTTCCTGATAATAGATCGTATCTTCAAGGAGCAGTCTTGATTAAAGGAAATCTGATTTTTTTGTGAAGGTCTTTTAAAGAAGCTATAAAACAAACTTCAGATCACCATTTGTGAAAATGCTAAAAGAGACCTAAGCTTCCCAGTTTTTGGTCTCCATAAAAGCTTGCCCAAACTTCAAAGCCCCTTATCCAATAAAGTTCCAATTTTCTGTGCTTTCTCATAAGATATTTGGTGACTCATGTCCTAAAAAGAAGATGAGTAAAGTATGACAATCACAACATACTGAAAAGTACAGTAATCTCATCTAGTTGGTACCATTATCAAAGACACATTATCAAAGACAGCTTCCATTTAAAAAACAACCAAGAAATCAATAAAAAACAGAATGACGGCCAAATGTGCTGAAAACAATATGTGAGAGAGTGCAATAATTTATTAGCCATTTTGGATATGTGGGAGTGGGATCAACTTTCTTTAAACTTTTTTTCCTTTTTGCTACATTTACATATAAATATAAAGCAACTTTTCATATAATAAAACTTTTTCCCTGTTCTTATTTTTGCCAATTATGTGAAGCTCTAGCAGATACATCTAAGTAAAACCTGACTGGCATGTTTACAGTGAAAATTCTGCATCTGTACTCAAACTGGACTATCATTTAATTTTGCTGGTTGTCAGCACATCAGCAATTATACCTTCATCAACCAGCTCCTAAAAGCAAAGGGAATCATTTGGCTTTCTTAATAAGTCTGAGAAAGAGAATACAATTAGATACAGTTAAGCACATCCACAGCTTTTACAGTGTGAATCATTCTGTTGAAGACACCTCATCTCATTAATTAGAGGTTCTCATGGCTGTTTTGGACAGTAAACAATGTAAAAATTATCACATTCCTATTCAGCCATAGTGTGTTTGTACCAGGATAAATTGCAGAATCCAGGCAAGTCCAATTCACACAGGTGCTTTGTAACTGTTACCATATTCAGAAGAGTGAAGGGAAGCAAGGGAACTACCAAAACAAAAAAAAAAAAAATTGGTTAACTTTCCATTTTACTGCAGCACTCCCTGCCTCTGTTTCAACCAAGAAATACCACCTCTGTGCAACTCAGCAAAGGTCAGCTCAGACAGTACTTTGACTATTCAAGAGTCTGTCCCTGAGAGGCAGACACATACCATCTCTACCAGAAGGGCTTCCCAGAAAATGTGCAAGCCAGCATTCTTAAACTCATTAGAGGAAACCAGTGTAGAGCCCAAAGGGTCAGAAAAGTAATTATTTTGTGTCTGATTCAATACCCTAGAGGCTGGATGCAGGAGCCTGCCAAAGCAGAAGCATGGGGATATTATTCAGAGACAGCATACTTACCTATGTTTTAAAAAATGTAAATATATACATATAAATTACAGTGTTTTGGAAGATGAAATCTATTTCTTCCCCACAATAAAATTAATTATTTACTTTAGCTTGCTACCTAGAGTTTTAATTTCATGACCATTCTTTGTAGTATGCTAAAAGCAGTGGCATAAGAAAAACAATCATTACAAGAAAGGAATTAAAAACAAAAATGTCAAAACCTTGTGAAATAACATTTTTGTAGCATTAACAGCTAGTTACTGCAACTAGTTTGCAATTAGTAAGTAAGGGAAATTATCCACGGTGAGTTAAAATCTGCTACTTTATAGCCTTTTCCCAGCAATGCTCCTTCCAGGTTATAGCTGCTGGAATCAGTGACACCTGATATGACGGCAAGGTAAGATCAGCTGACCTGAACTGTGACATCACATTGAAAGCTTTATCTGTCCATTTTTAGAAATAGCTTCTTAATGTCACATAATTATGGCTATTTCCCTTCTTTCTGTAACAAGCATCCAACATAGGGGGTAGGNAACTTCTGTCAGGAAAAAAAAACCACTAAGCATTAGCAAATATATTGAGCATTCCTTCCTCCCTTGTGCTTAAAACACAAGCCTTATTAAAACCTTACAAAAACTTAACCTGTGATCATTTCCATCCTTTTAACCTAAGATTAACCAGATCAGTGCATAATCCTAAAAAAAAAAAAAAAAAAATAAAGCATGGTCACAGGAAAAATATTATAATACTTAAAATATAATCTGGTCATTACAATCCCACTTTTTGAAAGGAAGGATTATTTTTATTCTTGCTGAATGAACCTGAATTCAAATGAAGAGTCACTAAGTATTCAGAGCATCAGAGAACATTATCTTCTATCCACTCCAGGTACCCACCAGGAAAAGGATCCAGCCTTAAATGAAATATGCTCAACAGCACTCCAAGACACTGAAGCCAGCTGGCACAGATTGGGAGAAAAACAGGGTTTCTAGCCTAAGTATGCCTGGGATTAATTGGCATGCAAAAGTGGTTGGCACAGGCCATGAGAGCAGCACAGAATATTGCCATCACCCTACAGTATGCAGTGTTCTCACACAGGAGTACCCAGAAAGGTTTCTGGATATTTTAACTTACTAGTATAAATTCAGCTGTGGGAGGCCAGAGCATGTTCAACATATTGTTTCAGATAGATAATTTGGGCAAATGCTAGTGGAGTATCATGGCAGATGAAAGTCAACCCCTTTCTAATTTTAAGGTCTAAAGCACTTACATATTGACCACCAAAGCAAAAGGAAGGGGTTTTTTTTCAGTGTATTTTCCTTTTTGTAACCTAGAACATTAAAAAACTGCTAAACAACTTAAAATGGAGATTTAGAAGAGTGTGAGTGATATTACAAGTTCTATCAAGCAAATGTCTCGTGATATGTTAGTTTGGAGGTACATATTAGTTTCATTGGTAGAAAATACATGAGTCAAATTATTCAGACTGATTATTTTAAGTGCAGTTCCAATTTTTTTAGTATGGAGACCTAACTGAATCTTAAAGTCTACTCAAAAATACCAAATTATCTGAATACCAATTCAGGAAATTAACACAGGCTAGAGACTCAACTACAGTAAATCCATGTAATTCTTTTGATTTCAAAGGCTAGACTCATAGAAGTAAACTTGATTGTCTTTTCTCTTTTGATAACTGCACTCATCTCAAAGAGAACAGAATATTAAACAGAAGTGACAAGGCTAATGCTGGGAAAAGAAATTATAAATCTTAGTATGTTTGAGAGCTTTATGGAGAAAGTTTTTGTTTTTTATTTCTATATCAGCTATTCAAAGCTGAGAAGAAAAGTTGACACTTTTGAATCCCTTGCATTGCTGTCTTTATTTTGTTCTCCACATCGTTAAATTGTCTTCTTCCATCACAATAATGTAAGTCAAGAGCAAATCCATCAAATTCAGCATTTTCACGGCATTCAGGGGATCCACATCTAGAAATAAAAAGGAAGAAGAGACAGGTTCAGTTCACTGGATAAAACCCTTTCATGTTGTTATGTCTATTTCTTGTCTCAATTTTATCAGAAATAGCATATAAATCTAGATTACCAATTTAATTAGAAATATTTTCAAGATAGGTAATATTTAAAGAACGCAAATCAATATACTATTTTTTAAAAATGGTAGTGAAACTTAAGAAATATACTAATACTAATTAAATTTGCTTCAGAAAAAGTTCTCTAGATCAGTTCTTTCAGGGAGTTAATCTTCCTGATAATAGATCGTATCTTCAAGGAGCAGTCTTGATTAAAGGAAATCTGATTTTTTTGTGAAGGTCTTTTAAAGAAGCTATAAAACAAACTTCAGATCACCATTTGTGAAAATGCTAAAAGAGACCTAAGCTTCCCAGTTTTTGGTCTCCATAAAAGCTTGCCCAAACTTCAAAGCCCCTTATCCAATAAAGTTCCAATTTTCTGTGCTTTCTCATAAGATATTTGGTGACTCATGTCCTAAAAAGAAGATGAGTAAAGTATGACAATCACAACATACTGAAAAGTACAGTAATCTCATCTAGTTGGTACCATTATCAAAGACACATTATCAAAGACAGCTTCCATTTAAAAAACAACCAAGAAATCAATAAAAAACAGAATGACGGCCAAATGTGCTGAAAACAATATGTGAGAGAGTGCAATAATTTATTAGCCATTTTGGATATGTGGGAGTGGGATCAACTTTCTTTAAACTTTTTTTCCTTTTTGCTACATTTACATATAAATATAAAGCAACTTTTCATATAATAAAACTTTTTCCCTGTTCTTATTTTTGCCAATTATGTGAAGCTCTAGCAGATACATCTAAGTAAAACCTGACTGGCATGTTTACAGTGAAAATTCTGCATCTGTACTCAAACTGGACTATCATTTAATTTTGCTGGTTGTCAGCACATCAGCAATTATACCTTCATCAACCAGCTCCTAAAAGCAAAGGGAATCATTTGGCTTTCTTAATAAGTCTGAGAAAGAGAATACAATTAGATACAGTTAAGCACATCCACAGCTTTTACAGTGTGAATCATTCTGTTGAAGACACCTCATCTCATTAATTAGAGGTTCTCATGGCTGTTTTGGACAGTAAACAATGTAAAAATTATCACATTCCTATTCAGCCATAGTGTGTTTGTACCAGGATAAATTGCAGAATCCAGGCAAGTCCAATTCACACAGGTGCTTTGTAACTGTTACCATATTCAGAAGAGTGAAGGGAAGCAAGGGAACTACCAAAACAAAAAAAAAAAAAATTGGTTAACTTTCCATTTTACTGCAGCACTCCCTGCCTCTGTTTCAACCAAGAAATACCACCTCTGTGCAACTCAGCAAAGGTCAGCTCAGACAGTACTTTGACTATTCAAGAGTCTGTCCCTGAGAGGCAGACACATACCATCTCTACCAGAAGGGCTTCCCAGAAAATGTGCAAGCCAGCATTCTTAAACTCATTAGAGGAAACCAGTGTAGAGCCCAAAGGGTCAGAAAAGTAATTATTTTGTGTCTGATTCAATACCCTAGAGGCTGGATGCAGGAGCCTGCCAAAGCAGAAGCATGGGGATATTATTCAGAGACAGCATACTTACCTATGTTTTAAAAAATGTAAATATATACATATAAATTACAGTGTTTTGGAAGATGAAATCTATTTCTTCCCCACAATAAAATTAATTATTTACTTTAGCTTGCTACCTAGAGTTTTAATTTCATGACCATTCTTTGTAGTATGCTAAAAGCAGTGGCATAAGAAAAACAATCATTACAAGAAAGGAATTAAAAACAAAAATGTCAAAACCTTGTGAAATAACATTTTTGTAGCATTAACAGCTAGTTACTGCAACTAGTTTGCAATTAGTAAGTAAGGGAAATTATCCACGGTGAGTTAAAATCTGCTACTTTATAGCCTTTTCCCAGCAATGCTCCTTCCAGGTTATAGCTGCTGGAATCAGTGACACCTGATATGACGGCAAGGTAAGATCAGCTGACCTGAACTGTGACATCACATTGAAAGCTTTATCTGTCCATTTTTAGAAATAGCTTCTTAATGTCACATAATTATGGCTATTTCCCTTCTTTCTGTAACAAGCATCCAACATAGGGGGTAGGAAAACAGGTATTCAAATTCTAAAACAGCAGTTTTCACTATGGAACTTACTCACTGCTAAGGAAAGACACTTTTGGAAGAAGACACAAGCCAGATTTTCCTGTTACCTGCTGTTAAATAGCATATCCAATCAAGGACTTAGGAATTTAGAAGTAAACAGAGTTGGCTGCCACCACAGAAAGCAGAGACCTGTTTGAGGATGATGAGCACCATGAACTCCCCGTGCAAGCACCACCAGACAAGTGCTTCAGCAGGAGAAAGGAACACACTGGCATGTGGCACCTGGATCGATGTGCACAACACAGAAAGAACACAACATTGTCTGTGGGAATCGATATTGACCAGTCAACTTCTCTGTAAGAACCTGGGTTATTAAAATCAGATTATTTTAATCTACTTAACCCTGGTGGAACATTACTTTGGTCACTAGTCTGTAAATTCCATCTTCACTACTGATGAGTATGTTCTGTGCCTTTCCCACGCTGACTGCACACCACTTGAACCTTCTGAGTCAGAACTGATGGGCAATTCTCTGAAGCAGAAGAAAAATATTAAAAAATTAGTGCAATTCCTTTGCATACAAGTGTTTGAATACTTTGCATCACCCATAACAAAAATGCCCCCAGGACTATGCTGTGACTGGGTGAAGGAGAAAGGAATGTACTGAGGACACAGAAACAGACTGCCCCAGAAAAGGAGTGAGCAAAAAAATACATAGTAGGTAAGGAAAGTGCTGATTAAAGTCTGTTTGCCAGGAAAAGCATAGATGCTGTCAACAGAAAGGCTTTCCTCAATAAGTATAAGGATTAAAAAATGTTTGAAAACCCAGAACTCTGGATAAATAGAATCAGGGCATCCCAGCTCCATGAAGAACTACAAAATAGGTAGGTGGTGAATAAGTCAGAATAAGTGGATAGGTGGTGACTAAGTCTGAGATGGAGACAGCTCCTGGGATATGGATCATCTGCTTCAGGACACTAAGCAAGCAGTAGATGTGGGTTTCTCTTGTTATGTAGTATAATTCATATGTGAAAAGGCAAGGATTTTATTTTAAAATACTGATGATGAGGTAAAACGCAGACTTTTGCAGAAAAGAGTTTACTCTGTGAACGAATCTGACCTAGAAGTGTTGGATTTTGGCTGCACATTGGATACAAGATATAGACTGGAAGAGCTGATTTTCTAGACATCACAGCAGATCTCACCTCTGTATGGTATAAATTAATTGGCTGGAGGTGAATGATTGACACCTCACAGATAATAAAGTAGAATCTGAGATGTGAAGACATTGTGCCACTAGTAAATCTGCTTTAAAAAGCCTGAAGATTGCTGACAGGAGTGCTTCTGGTGCAGCAGATCTGTTCAATCCAATAAAAATAAAGTAATCTGTGTTGGCTGTGTGTTTGATAGCTATTCTTGAGCAAAGGCATCTGAGTACGTTTATGAACCTCTGCCTGAAAGTCTGTGAAAGATAAAATTTGGCTCACTGACAGGAGATAAATGACAGTGGGTCACAATCTTGAAAAATATCCAGAAGTTCCAACTTAGGAAAAGGGAAAGTCACCTATACCTTGTTGTGGCAGGGTACAAAAGAATAAGAACACATCGTGACACACTTAATAAGGGACTTGAATTATTAAAAATGTAGATTTTGACCAGCTGTTTTAATGAAACTTTGAATGTTGACTCATTCCCACAAGACCCTTACATGGGTAGGCACCTCTTATGGACTCAGGCAATCTAACTCATTCTATAAAGATTCTAGTACAGATTGTGAGAGACAGACTGTAAGGGTCTTTTATTAAACAAATATTGCTTCATGTCAGGAAGCTTCTACTTGTCTTGTAACCAGAATACCATTTGTCTTCCTCCTGCCATAGGCCCAGGTATGGCTCAAAGGTCATTTTTAGGAAAATTGCCAGGCAAATGCCCTGTGATACTGCAGGAAAGACCCAGTGCTGACACACCAGAAGCTAAACATATTTGAGATAATTTCTTGTGTTCAAAATACCCACTTGGATTTACATCATTGGTCCACCTGAGACCACAGCCCTCCTTGACTGGAAGCTGGAAGCCAAGTGGCATCACAAATGGCACCAGACACCCACTGGGTGGTCCACCCTGATTTCCAACCACTGTGTCTTTTCTATGACCCAAGGCACAGGACTGAAGTCAAGGTGTTCAAATCAAGGCACTGACGAGCAGGGCACACAGTATTGGTGTATCCCTACTGAAAGAGATAAGGAGCAAGCCACTAGAGACTCCAGCAGGGTGAATCCTCTTGATTTGACACTCTCAGAGGCAAAACAGTAAGCAGAATTTTATTAGTGAGGGAGAAGATACTGCTTTAATTTAGTCCAAATATTGGGTGTGAAACAAGAGACAATGAGGGTAATTCTGTGGCAAAAGGAAGAAATAAAGCTTTGACAGTAAGAGGCATTTGAAGTGATGAAGAAAATCTTGAAGAATTTTTAAGATGTTTATAGTAAGAAAATAAAGATTTTGCCAGCAGGGTATTTGCTAGCCTTGCTCTGGGCAAAAAAACCTGAAAATATGGAGTTGGCTGAGAACAAAAACTGCTTCCCCCCGGAGGAGACTAAAATCTGTGAGCTCAGGTGTCCAAGAGGATTATGAGCTCCCAATTCACTGCATTTCAGTAACATAAAAACTTACTTTCCTCAGACCCCTTGTGAACTCTGACTTCAACTTAATGTGAACTATTTATATTTCAACCAGTGTAACATTTGGAAATTACTGTGCTATATGTGACTCGTATGAATCCTCCAGTACAGGGCAGCACTTTTAGAGGAAAGGGCCTCTGTTACAGAAAACTTTGAAATAACCTTCCTCTATGTGTTTTTTTCTTAGTATGTATAGAAAGTTTCTGCTTTCCACAGAAAATGCTGATTTATGGCACTGTTTAGTGTAAACTAGACTTGTGCAGACATTGGGATGAAAACTGAAATATATTAACCAGAAAATATTCTCATCATTGATGCCTTGGAGCAGCTACCTCGAGCAGAGCCTACACGTGAGATGGACAATGGTCACGAGTTTTTCAGACAGATAGAAGTTTGTTTTATTTGCAAATCAGGGGTTAATTCTCCAATTACAGCTTCAGCTTATGAAGTCATATGCCCCCCGTTTCCCCCCAATTCACTTTTGTTTATACATTTCAGGGCCTGAGGCTGTAGGCTTCCTTGGGTTCCAGGCCCATAGGAATTGTTTTGTCTGACCAAAGACAGTAGTTAACACTTTATATGAAGTTATGCACTAATGCAGCACAAGATTTGAAAAATATAAAGGCCAAAATATTAAGGCATCATCATAACTAACAGAACTGCATTTCCCTATGTGTCCACCCTCTGTGGACTAGACTGGCTCCTGCAAGTTGCAAAATACACTGGAGTAAGATTTGTTTAGGGAGAAGCCTAACAAAGATGAGATCTGCACATGTACCCGTCTTTGCTCCAAAATCTTCTAGCAGTTTGATTTTCATCCTATATGGGATATAACTCTTCTTTATTCCTACCCTCTTATCTTCATCTCTGCCTCATCATAAGACAGAATTTCTTTTAGTACTTTGTATTTGTCTTGTAAGATTTGATTCTTTTGGAACCATACTAAATTGTTCATATCATCTGTTTGTGATTAAAACAAGGACAAGGAATTTGGTAAGCTTGTATAGTGTACTTCCTTCTTTTTAGAAAAATCCTGGTAGATGGGGTTTTTATATTAACTAAAAAATAGACAATTGCCCTTCATTTTATCTATACCACATGCTTGAAATAAGCCCAGCACAATTTCTCATCTCTAGACTAGCTGGTCCCAACCTATTCCAAATCTCACTGGTAAGTATTATCAGAGCTCAAATAACTTATATTTTATTCCACTCTATTTGAGCCAAATTTTCTTTTTCCTTTTTTATAAGACAATGATGTTTACCAAGCATAAAATCTGCAATAGAGGCAGTACAAGAAAAAGGCTATGTATCTCTACTGACCTGACAGAGCAGGATCTCAGGACATGTCTTGGCCTGACCTGATTAAATATCTGTCTGCTAGTGAGGCAGCTGTTGCCTCATTGTTTTAGTGTAAACCCTGCAAATGCCGGCAGGGTAAAAAAGCAAACTGAGGCAAGGAATCAGCAGGTGACCAAGAGCAGCCTCTTGAGAAAGGTTGGGGCTGCTAGATGAGAAAACATATAAACCACTACAAGTCTAATGACAGTATTTCAGCTTCTTCTAGTCCTCTTTAACATTGTTTTAAGTTATTCTCAGCATATATGTGTAAGGAGTTAAAGAGTAGAGTTGCCTGCCTCAAACGCAGTCAGGACCACAGGAGAAATTTGCCTTTCTAGGTGCCCATAAAGCCTGGAAATCACTGAACCACTGTCCAAAGAGCAGAGGATTGTTCCTAGAGTCAGTGGTCATCCTCAAAAAATTGTGAGGCTGCCTGCCTGTCCGGCTTTAGCTGGGACTTGGGATATATTTATGTGGTGACTGAAAAAAAGGAATGACTTACAGTCATTTTGTACTTTCATTCTGTAGCAGGGATTTGGATATGTATACAAACAAATGAAAGACTTATTTAGGACATTATTCATCTAACTCATGGCCCTTAGAAACTCCTGACAGACTGCCTAGTGTTTTCAATGGTTTAGAGGAGCAAAGAACACCCTACTGAATGTATTTATCTCCCTTCAATCTTTCAAGTCCTTTTTGTACAGCAAGCCCCACTGAGCTGTGCCCTAACCATACAAACATCATCCACATAAAAGACAGAGAAAAGGAACACCACAGTGCTTTTGAAATTTGGCTGCAGCTTAAGAAAACATGGGGAGTACCAGAAAGAAATTAACCAATCTAGTGTTCTGAGAAATATTTTCATTTCAAGATTATTTTCTTCAGGGTTTTGGTTGGTATCATTTTTTTAAAAAATATTTCTTCTTTCTGTTTTCTTCTGCTTAAGCCTGAAAATTCTGACTTTTGTGTTCACCTAAAATGTCAACAACCCCTTTCGCAGGTAATTTTGGGTGATCTTAACCAACTCTAGATCAGTGATAGCCCATAATATACACCTCACTTACTTTTCTTCCTTACAGAAACAGAAGATGTCATAATTCCTGTTTCACACTACAGGAGGAAAACATTCTTTCCACAAGCAAATCTCTTTTTTAAAGCTGTAAGCTGGTTTGTTTACAATGCAGAGGGAATCGTAGTGAATGTCAAGAGGAGAACAAGTATCTGTGTGTGTGTGTGTTTTTACTGCATGAACAGCAATCTAAGAAACAGACCTTCTCCAGGGGAGCAAACAATGCATTCAGATGAGATGCAAGAGAAACTATAAGATTTGAGGGATACTGACTTTTTCAGCCACAGTATATGAGAAAGCAGAGGGGAAAAAATAAGTGTTTTCTCTGACATAAAGAGAAGGTCTCAGAAAAATTCATTAAAACTGTATAAAACTCACTTGCTCATTAATGTACCCTTCCATTTGCCAATTTCTGAGAACATAAGAACATATTTGGACTTCTGAGAACCTGAATTTGCTAATTCAATACTATAAGGGACAATTCAGCTCTTGGTTGGAAGCCCAGTCTTGAAGCTGCCCAGTATCTGTGCCCTAAGTTTTTGTGAGTCATCACATTTAACTATAATATGTACAGCTAAGCATTTAAATAGCATCTAACAAGAGGACAGGAGCTGCAAGCCATCATTAGGTGAAAGGTTTCTTCTTGAAAATAACAAAAATTACAGACATTAGTTCAGGAGTCCTTTGAAAGAAAAAAGGAATTGTATTAATATTATTATACATTATTATGTTTTCATTATACTTACATGAATAAACGACATGTTATTTATGAGATTCATTGTAATCTATGAAGAAATCACTATCCTCACATACCCCGTTTACCTGTTCTGAATTATGATAATCGGTCAGAGTTTTTTTTATTATATCCCAGGACATGATTTTGCCATAACCAGTAACATGTTGCAGACCCTGTAGCACCTGGCAACAGAGTTCATCCTGGCTCACTGTGGTGTCAGCCTGCTTGGCCAGTTGTCAAGAGGAGCAGCACCTGTGGCCTCTCCAGTTTTAGTTTCACCCTGTGACCTCCAGCACAGCACTGACCAGCTGGGGAGACAGCAGGTGACAAACAACAGCCCTCGAGGGCAGCTGGGGCTGGGCCAGGCAGCTCTGACACTCTGCCTTCAGCTGGGAGCCCCCAAGAAGAAATAGGGCTGTGAGGAAAAAAATATAAAAAATAAAATAAAAATAAATAAAAAAAAAAGGTAAAAGGAAAAAACAACAAAGCAAGACAAAAATAGCCCCAAGTAGACACAAGCCTGGAACGAATATGAACAGCTTGTAATCCTCCCCATTTCCTCTTGAAGAGACTAAAACTGTCATTCTTTCATCCTAGTGGCACACAGGAAGGGTGAGCATCACACCAGGGTAAGGGGTGAGATAGAAGTAAGCTTTTCAGCACAACAGTTCTGAATTTTTTGTTGATTAGGCTTGGTATTTTTTTACATTGTGAAAGTATAAACACTGACTGATAACAGCTGTTTGCTGTCCTTTGATTAGATTACTAGTACTTCAAATAAATTAAGAAGAAGGACTTGGATACATATATGAGCCATGTTACCTTCTGCTTTTAAAAATATTTTAAATGCAGAACTATAATTTCACTGTTTATTATGTTTCCATATTTTTTCACACATTTTCTTATATTTTATAACTTAATTTATTTTACAAGTTCATTCAATTGCTTTTTACAAAAAAAATCACACACAGCAAGTTCAGGACATGAGATGCTGTAGAATCTTATTTATCAGTTTACAGGATCTGGTTCTATTATAGAGCTCTGAGGGACACTGTAAGTCGCACTATGTAAAGAATATAACAGATGGTAGAAAGTTCTTTGATCCAGTAATCATCCCTTTAAAAGTATTTTGTAAAACATACATCCCAGAGGGCCCCTGGCTGTGTTCAGGCCTCTGATGCTGCCACAGCACAATGATGCAAAACAGCTCAGACAAAAGTCAAGTGCTACATATGTAAGTGCTTACACTGTGCAAGCACTGTATTTATCAAGTGCTGATCTGTACTTAATAAGCACTAAACTGTATTTTGTATCTCTTGTTAAGAATGAGAACATAAAGGGAATCAATAATAAAAAATAGTGTGCTGGTCAAAAGTGAAGCTAGCAGAATTCATTTATAAAGCAAACACAATGAAACATTTCTCACCCCTCTGATCAACAGCAGCTTCTAAAAAGAACCTTTGAGTTAGAACGGCAAGAAATTTCAGTCTTTATATATGTTCTTTTCAAATTCATCTGGGTGACAGTTTATGCTCATTTCCTGCTCCTTGGTACTCACACCAGTTAAAACTATATATTAATTATATTATATTATATTATATTATATTATATTATATTATATTATATTATATTANTTATATTATATTATATTATATTATATTATATTATATTATATTATATTATATTATATTATATTATATTATATTATATTATATTATATTATACTTTGATGAATAGGAATGGTGTTTTCAAAACAACAACAAAAATAAAGACATGAATAAGCTAAAAAATGGCTGATTGGCAAGGAAACTAAAAATTTTAAAAAAATATTGATCAATGTGAGTTGTGGCATACATCACTTTGATCAATAACGACTGCAGGGGAAAATCATTCGTAATTAGAAGTAATGGCAGCTTAGATACCAGCTTAGCAGAGTTTTACTTTTGTTTTGCTTCATATTCTTGTGTGTGTTCTAAGACCAAAATGAACCAGCTTATAAATGACAATCATGCTTGGACCCAAAAGTTTTAATTAATTGCTACTGCCTCCTTCATGTCCCTGTTAAACATTTGCAAGAGAAAATAAGAGTCATAACACTGATCTTTTTATATAGATCTGAAAAACTTTATATATCACCTTTTTGCTAGTTTTTTCTCTTTTTACTTTATTCTCTTTTTCCAAGTTAGAAAGTCATTTCCACACTGCTTCTTTTTTTTCGGCATTGCCAATTAAATATCCCAACTCTTGTCTCAAACTGAGCTTCACAGCAAGACAATTTAGATCCCTATTGAATCTCAGTGTGTAGCAAATGTATTTCTCTTTGTCTGTGGAAATAGCTGCAGAATGTTTATATCACACAGAATTTGTGTTCTCACACGGTCTGTTGTACATGTAAGCCGTTATGATTATGCTTCCACAAATGAAAGAAGTTATCTGATGATAAATCACAACACAGCAGGCAGGCACAGCAGCATGTGTGAACAGATGCACAGAAGGGGACTGGAAATGGATGAAGGCAGCAAGGGTTCAAGGGTGCCATGGAGTGATGCCCCACAGGGCACAGTGTCCATCATCCACGGGACCAACTCCCCCAGCACAGCGGAGGCTTCGACCCAGAGAAAGATCTGAGGGATGTTGCAGGTCTGCAGGTCAGCACCTCCTCGGGCAGGAGGTCTCAGCCTTAGGAAGGCCACTTTTACAGCCATGGGAGCCTCTCTGAAGATGGCAGACTGCTAGAAACAGATGGTATCCACCTGAAAAAGTGGAGCAAGGACACCTTTGCCAACAGGCTGGCCAAGCTGGCAAGGAGACATTTAAACAAGGAATGATGGGAGAGGAAGATTGCAGACCACGATTAAAAAGAAAACAGTAGACAGAGGTAGAAAACAAAGGATGAAGGACAATGGTAACAAGATGGCTCAGGAGTGGTCAAGGAGGGTGAAGAAACACCAGCATCTAATGTATGTACAGAAAGGAAGACAAGCAGGGAAAAGGTACAAGGGAGGATATTGACCCCTAGGAGAAGGAGTAGCTTGGATATATGCAGCTAATGTACATGATGGAGAGAAATCTGGGTGAGAGCTTTCAGGTCAGGGTCAGCAGAGAGGCCAGGAAAAGAGTCTTTAAGGTGTCAGTTTTTTACAAACCATGCAATCTGGAAGACAAAGTTGTTGACATCCTCTTTAAGCAGTTCATGAAAGTCACTGCACCACAGACCCTGGTGCTTACTGGGGTCTGCCAGATCCTGAAGGGCAGCACAATGGGACCCCAGCCAGCAAAGGTTTCTGCTGGGTGTTGGGAATAACTTCTCGATGCAGGGTTTTCACACAGTTTATGGAGTGAGTCCTCCTACAGTACATTTCTGTGCATGTGGAGAAGAAAGTGACTGGAAATAGTAGAGACTGACACAGGTAAATCATACCATGGGCCATTCACTTAAGACTTGGACTTGATGATCCCGGTGGGTCCCTTCCAACTCAGAATGTTCTGATTCTGTGATACCTGGAGAAGAGCTGTGGATGGAATTAATTTTGCTTTTAGCAATGTCTCCCATAACCATCTCGTATACAAGCTGGGAACTTACAGCCTGGATGGGTGGACAAGTACATTGCTAAAAAACTGTCTAGATAATCAGTTTGAGAGTAGAGATGTGTGGGCAGTGCTCTGTAACTTACAGAGTACTACAGGGACCTTCAATGGCACCTTTCCTGTATGACATATATAAATATGACATAAAGAAGGCAATAGAGCACACCATCCTTGGCATTGCAGGTGCCACAAAAACTGGATTGGGGCAGGGGTAAGAAGCCAATATATTCAGGGAAAGAGCTGCCATTCAGAGACCTAGGTGGACTGGAGTAAGAGGCAGAAGGGACCATGAGGACATGTGACAAGTCCAGAACTAAGGCTGGAGGAGTTTCTGAAATTACACAGTCTAGAGGCAGACAGATCAGGGAAGGACAGATCTGCAGGATGCAATTGATAGTGTCAGGCTCCTCACAGTAGTGTTTGGTAGGAGGATGGGAGAAAACAGAAATAGCTTGAAAGAAGTGAGGTTTAGAGTGGGCATAAGGCAAACCTTTCTCTGTGAGGACAGAGAGGCATTGGCTCATCTTATCTGGGAAGACTGCAGTTGGTCTATGGATGTATTCAGAACCTAAATAAATAAAGCCTTGTGCTTTGGACTGGAGACCCCCAGAGGGCCCTACCAACCTGAAATTTCCTACTATTTTATTATCCTCCAAAGAACGTGTCCTACTCGGATGCAAATGCTTTGCAGATACCTCATTCATGTTGTTACCTTTTACATGAAATTTTTGGTTGTCTCTGCTGTTTTCAGGTGTTTTGATGGATGGTTAATGATTTTAGGTGTTCTTTCCAGCAGCGTAGGAGCACTGTGCTGTGTTACAGAGCTGGCAAGAGAGAGAAAATAGCAATTACTCTCCAGCACCTTCTGCCTAGGACAGCCTGCCTGCCTGGCTGGCTGTTGTACCACATCACAATCACTTCCATCCACTCCACCTATTTCTGCCCTCCTACCTTCCAGCATATGTACCACCTAGTAATGAACTGAATTTTTCCTTCATCTCTGGACAGTACCCCCAAGGACTAGGCAATGCATCCATGTTTCTATTTTTCTTTTAAGGAATTTTTTGCCTAGTATTTCTTAACGAGCATCATGTTTATGTACCTGCTCACTAGGAAGCCCTTCTGGCTTGATGCATTCCCTTTGAACAGATTTTTGGCCTGTCAATGACTCATCCTTCATCTGTTTGGTCAGGGTAGCAGAAAAAAAATAACATCCAGACACTCTTTGCTCTTAATATTTCCATCCTCAAACTGTTTGATTAGAAGGAATTCTAGACAAAATTTAAAGATTTTGAAAATATTAATAAGCCACAGAATATTTCCCAAGAGAAAACTGCAATGAAAGAATGGCATGAAATTCAGCAAGCCTGTAGCCTGTTTTTCTTTAAAGAAAATTTCTGTTGGGAGAAAAAGTTTCTCTCTTATCAAATAAGCACTCAAATACAGCTGTTTTCTGTAATAGTAATTGTTTGTTTTGTTTTGCTGGTTATCTGCACACCCTGTGCCTTCCAGCTGTACCAATAACAATATGAAAGTGCTAATCCAGCTGCACCCAGGGACAGGAGAACATGAAGACAATATCTGGTGGCTGAGTTCAGCTCTCAAAACACATTGCTGCAGTGAGGTAGCTGCTAGTGCAAGAGATCTACAGAATTACTTCCAAGACCTTTCTCAGAAAATAAATATTTTAAATAGAATGTCAGAAACAATAAGTTCAAGATGTCTATATGAAGCAGCACAGTCCCTGACAGGGGAGGAGGCACCAGAGGAGCACTGAGGATATCACTCAGCTGCCTGGCTGCTGCAGGCTCCCCTGCAAAGTACCTGGGAAGCTGTATGGAGGAAGCCTGCCTGGGCCAGGCTTAGAGTGTGTTTTATAAAGAGGTGTAAAACTCTTGTTCAATTACCAAACCATAGGAAGGAGAGAAGGCCTAGCAAATTTTAGAGCATCCTCCAGTTAGGCTGGGGAAAGGGTTATATCTCCTGTCTGTGAGAGAGAGCTCAGTGGTGCTTATTTCCATTGCTCCCTTCAGCGCATGTCTCATAGCCCTTTGCCTGGCACCAATGATTTTTCACAGAAATAACATTTGTTTTATAAAATGAACAGCTGGAACACATCCAATTAAGCTCATTTGTAACATAAGAATTCATGGAGGAAAGCTGAGTGGATAACTACTATTGATTTTGGTTCCCTTCACAACGCTGTAATATAGAACCAACCTTTTTACAAATGTTTTTCCCTGTATTTTCCCTGTTTCCCCACTCCTTTTCAAAGTCTTTGAACACTGATACCAACCTGCAGGATTTCCTGTAGGCACAGCAAGTGTGCAGCACACAATTTCAAAGCCACACACTATGGGTTTCAGTAAGTACCAAACAGATATATGCTGACGTGTGCCAAGTATCTCCTAGGGCTGGCACTAATGTAGGCATCTGTAGAATCACAGCCTTATAACCCCATTTTTCAATGCACTGCTTGAACAGTCACATTCATCTCTCTATAGAGCAGAGCATACATAAGAAATTAACTTGAAAATCATTACAATTTGATGCTGATACCTTTTTTTAATTCTTGAAAAATTTTCCAGTGCTGTTCACAGTCTGGCAGATCCTCAGTTGTAGAGACAAGACAGGCAGGTAGACAGGCACCCTCCAGCAGGAACATTTCCCCAATGGCAGAAGAATAGGTGATGGCAGAAGGCATCACTGTCATGTCTTTTTCTTTCCACATTCACCTTTGAAGAGCTTGATGCTACTCAACCCCCAAAAAAGCACTGCCTAATTTCATGGCAAAGGTATCACTACTCTTTCTGTTCACTTCCAGAAAACAATTCTGCTATTCTTTCCCAACCTCTGCTTGAAACAGTGGGTGAATGATACTGCCCAGTCCTAAAGAAGAAAAATAATAAAACCTACCACATAAGCCTTCTTTAAAAGTGATACTGTTTACATGCTCAGAAAAGTAAAGATGTCACTCACAAAAAGTGTCCTAGGCCAGACCCAGAATTCCTGATCTGTAGCAACTGCAAAATTGCTCTTGTTGCAATGCAATTTTGTAACTTCAATGTAATTTTTTTCTCCTCAGTGCTGGGATTTAACAATCTTGTTCTTAAAATAATGCAATGGTAACAAAGAAACATTCTGCTGGTTTTGGCTGGGCTGAAGTTAATTTTCTTCACAGCAGCTGGTATGAGGCCATGCTGGATTTGAGCTGTAAACAGTGTTGATAATTCAGGGGTGTTTTTGTCACTGCTGAGCAGGGGAGAAAGAAGGAAAGGTGGACATTTAGAGTGGTAATCTCTCCCAAATCACCATTATGCATGACAAGGCCCTGATGACCTGGGGATGGCTGGACACCTTCCTGCCAACAGGAAGAGGTGAAATAATTCCTTGTTTTGCTCTGCTTATGTGTGCAGCTTTTGCTTTCTCCAACAAATGGTCTTTCTCCCATGAGTTTCCTCACTTTCACTCCTCTGATTCTCTCCCATCCTGCTTCAGGGGCAGTGAATGAGTAGCTGCATGGGTCTTGGTTGCCAGCTGGGTCTGAACCACACAGACAAGCAATTTTTCCTTTTATTTTGAAACAAAACAGAAAAATCCTAAAATTTTGCATAATTTTTCTGATTTACTGATCAAATTTACTGATCAAAAAGCTTGTTCTGCCAAGAAGAGCAGCCAGATTGAAAATCTCCTGTCTCTCTTTGAAAAAAACCTGACAGCCTTTCTATTTTTCATTCAGTTGACTGAAAAATCGAAGTCCACTTACGCAGTGGACATGCATGCATGCAGGAATTTTGTCTTCCATGATTACACAATATATGTTCTGAATGCATTTTTCTTCTTCTCCTGAAATATTGCCTCAGATATACTGAAAAGTTATTTTGGCCATTAATCATCCACTGAAGGATCTGAAGAAGATGTCAGCAGAAGAGCAGAGTTAGCATCCCCAGGCAATCCTGAAAGCTCCAGTCCTGAATGCTCTCCATATTTCCATGCATGAGCACAAAAAAGCCAAAGCTTTAGCCACAAGGCCTCAAATAGATCTATTAAGTTGTTCATTATCCTCAACTCCTTTTCATGAAAGAAGTTCCTTTTCTCTGGAATTGATGAATATCTTTTCCCTTTA
Organism: Parus major; assembly: GCF_001522545.3. NCBI lineage: Eukaryota > Metazoa > Chordata > Aves > Passeriformes > Paridae > Parus > Parus major. Next base: position 98,156,844 of record NC_031769.1, read on the forward strand.
TCCTAAATATATCCTTTACTTTGAAAGTGCAATAATGGAAAATGTTACTGCATCAATCAAGAAATATCAGCATATAATTCTATACTCTTCTCCAGTGCTTCACCTAGAATATTCACATCCAAGTACATATTACAATTTACTGCAGAAATGCTGTGAAGTGAGTGTTTAAAATCTAACTATGCTCCTCAATGGCCCAGATGGCACAAGTTTTCTTTCCAGATAAGTCATTTATATGAAAATGTATCAAGTGTCTGGAATAACAATATGATAACAATTGCTATGCCTGCAAAAGTAATAGAATATCTACTAGGGTGCACTTTCTACAGGTTTCTTGCTAGTAAATATGTTTTCTCAGTTTGAAACTGTTTAGCTTTCTCATTGTTTTACCAAAGTGTTCATATTTTTTAATTCAAATATTTTCTATTGGAAAAAAAAATTTATTGCAATGTGCTTCTAAGGAAGTCAAAATGCTTAAATATTTACCAAGGAAGTGAATCTCATATTTAAAGTTCCACTATCCACCCCTACATATTTTCTGAGCCTTTGATATTCCCCTGCTTTCCTAATCCAACCTCTTTCGCAGCTCAGAGAGAGCACCAGCTGACTTGAATGAATAAGACTTTATATTTTTTCTCTTATATATCCTACTAATTTAGATTATTTCTTTAGGTACTAGCACAATTTTAATTACTCCTTTTTTCTCCTAAAATCTTTCCCAGTAAATTTTCTTTCTGTCTTCAAACACACACACAGCACTGACCCATCATCTTCAATACTCCCCTGGTTATTATTTCGACTTTGAAATTTTATACCAGTCGTGCACTCTTACTGCTGATGTGCAGCACAGATATAAAATAATTATTGTACTGTTTTTTTCAGCAACACAAATAATTTTAATGTTGACTTTGTATGATCAATTATTTTCTTTTGTACTTCAGGAAGAAGACACTTAAATATTCAAAGACTCTTTCATCTTGGGCTCTTTCATCTTCAGTGATCCCATATTTTAAGGATCAGGTTGTGCATTGACTTACATTAAAGCTAAAAACAATGAATGAGTGATTGTACATAACAAGGGATAAAAAGATTAGGTCCCCACCAGCAACAGGAAGTCGTGTATGTGAAGTATCCATAGTTATTAATTATTCTCAATCACTTGGAAATGCAATGAATTAAATAACCCCAAAGTTGATTTCTCATCTTAAGATGAAGTGAGGCCACATGCTACCGTGGCATGATGGAACCACAGTGGAGCTGGGTTTTGTTAAACTCCTTACACCACATCACAGGAGCGGGATGTGACACTTCATGCTGTGGTCTGACAAGGGGGTGCTTGGTTTAAGATTGGAGTTCACAGTCTTAGAGGTCTTTTCCAACCTAAATGATCCTCCGATGATTCTGTGATGATTCTGCTAGTCTGTGACTATGTGAAGGGCAAACTTCTTATCTACAGTAACCTGTTACAACCTTCAAGCACAATGTGAAGATCTTTGCTTCCACAGGGTTTTCAAACAGCCTTGTTATTTTTTTTAGGCACATTTGTGAAAAGACACTGTGGGTGACTTAAAAATAAAAACATGATCATTCCTTACCTGAGATATCTTTCCCAAAAAAAAATCTTTATCAAAGCATTTTTTTAAATGAAAAACATTTAACAACGTCTAGCATGTCCAATATTAACAGACCCTGCAAAACTATTTGGCAAAATAAAATTAACAAATTGGCAAAATAAAAAATATTAGCATAGAGCAGAAGATTCTGCTCTACTGCTTTCTGAATGTCACATCTATCTCACATACATATGTTGGTCCCTGTACAACAGAATTTTGGTGGAGTCCAAATCCACGGATCATTCACAGTGAAACTACAAATGCTTTCTTGTGAGAAATGCAAAGTTTCTTTCTCGCTAGGGGAAGGGAGAATGCCAGCATCATCCATATGGAAAAAATTTGTAACAATTCTGTGAAAAGTTTCTCCAAAACTTACCTGCAAATATAAGGAACTTCAGTATAATACAACAAGCTGCAGCTTCATGGACACATCATGCTTGTAGGGGGACTCTAATTCCTGGTGTTCAAGCCCTGCAAAATGAAACTGTTAACTGGACCTCTGTGCTTAAACTATGAAGGTGATCAAGCTTCAGATCTGTAGCAAAAGGGAACTTTGGAAATTAATTACCAAGCCAAACAATCTTCCCTCTGACAATGAGAGCACAGGTAGTTAATATTCTCTGCCTCCATCCCCTATCCTCAAGGCAAGGCTTCCAACCTTCACAATTGCTTTCATGGTAGCTTGGGGGTTTTGTTAGTTTGGTTTTTATTTTGGTTTTAAATTATTCCTTGAAGCTCTAACCTCAGAAACTAACAAATATATCCCCTTGGGTAATCTTTATTTACAATTTTTCCAAATGTGTGGTTTTCAGTTAATTCTCCTGGGCGAATATCAAAAGGTTATGAAAGTTCAAGCTTCTTTTATGAATGCACTATGGCCCTAACTCAGCGCATTCCAGATCTTCTTACTGGTTTGGGGTTTTTTTTCAGTTTGTTTCTTGGGAGATTGGGATTTTTTTGTTTTGTTTTACTTTGTATGAGTGATTTTTTGGAGGAAAGTCAAGATTGCCACATACACCCTTACACAAGGGACTCTAAGAAACAACTGTCTGCAGGAATACTAAGTATTGAGAGGGGATCATCAGATTTTTCAGCCAATCTTCAAAAAACAGACAAAAATTAAAATTATAGAGAAAATAAAGATCATCATGTACTCAGACTTTAGGATTGTAGTATTCTCAAGACAACTTAACTCTTTTGGATGCTGACTTTCATTGGTTTACCTGTAGCTAGGATAAGCGACATCATAGTTTTTTGCCTTTGGTTTGGGATAGGGCAGTTGTTTGGGTTGGTTTGGGTCTTAAAGAAGACATAGAAGATGTCAAACTAATAAGCCTTCACATTCTGAAGAAAGAAAACCATCACATCTCAGGACACTTTTCTTTAGAAAATAGAGACATGGAAGTAGTTCTTTAAAAGAAGGACAGAATTAGGAACAGTGCCCTGGAAAGAAACCTTAACAACCGTTTAACATTGAGAAGTTGTCATCAGCTGATGGTGATGACAGACAAGTTATAGGAACAGTTTATCAGCTGTTAATCTTTCACAAACCATTTAACAGGAAAATCAACAGAAGGAAGAGGGTTTAGAGTGACAAGCTGGGAAGTGGTAAGTCCACCTTGCATGCAATTTTCTCCTACCCACTTGTAAAGCACGAGATTTTCAAGAACTGCAGAAAGTTAACCTTCAGAATACTTTATGTGTACAATAAATTCTGAAGCAACTTCAAAGAAAATAATATTATAGTTTCTTCCTAAGACAGTTTAACACAAAAATTAAGTGCTTTAGAAGTCTGAAGTACGCTTGCATCACAGAAAAAAAAAATAAAAAAATGACTTTATAACTTTTTTAAGACTATTGTTTAAGAGTCAGCTCTCATTTGAATGTTGGGTGACCAAAGCATATTACCTGAGTTTGAAAGTGGTAAAATACCAGCTCTTCTGCCTTGCAAAAACTCTTCACAGCTCAGTCAGTGAGCACCCTGCTCTTCAAAGCCAGGAAAATATTGGAGCCTTTAGATCCATAGATGACTATTATCCCTAGCTACTTGTAAAAATGAGAACTCTAGCTTGTACCTAAAGAAACATAAATACTGGAGCCAACACAGAAAATATCAGCTTCCCAAAGGTCTTGCCTTGTACTGAATTTTCCCTCCACTTAGTCCTAGATAAGTCAGACAAAATATATGAACGTGACCTAACACTGAACTGATTTTGTTGTCGCCTAAAAAGGATTTCTATAACCATGCACTGTTTCCCTCAAGACATCAACAGGAAGAAACCACACAGTTTCACAGACAATGGTACTCCTAGTAAGCTGAGTTATTTAAAAAGAGAACCAATCTAATAACCTGCCCTGAAATGTCTTTTCTCTATTATTACATATGTAATGACTGCCTGGAAAAGGGCTCCATTACAAATAAGTAAATATCTCATTAATATACCTAGAAATGTTGATATTATTGATTTGTTACAGTCTCTAATCTCTGTCCTGGTAGCTTTACCACTCACTAACTAAGAAGAAAAATACACCCAGAAATACTGGGAAGTCGTTAAAAAATGTTTACATTTCATTTTGATGGGTCTTTATTTTTGTCTTTTTAATTTTTATCTTCTTGCTTGGCATGAAGAATTGTTCAAAGTTAAAGAGGAACTGTAATGCCTGGGAAAGCACTCCACCTATATATTTAGAGCGAAGTGATGTAGAATTTTGTTAATAAGTATTTCAACACTGTACTAACACAGTTATACTCAGAACACAGTGGTGGGAGAGGGAGCTATCCATCATTCCATTCTAAACTTGATAGGCATAGGCTGTGAGTTTGAGGGACATGAAGCTGGTGGTGCCTGAGAACATTGCTTTTAGGAGACACTTCCAAAAATCTGAGAGGAGAGTGGGATGGAGGCTGTGTTTCTATGCCAGTACAATATATTTAGCAAGTGTGCCTTCAGTGCTAATTTGCACATACCACTGAGAAAAACATCCCAGAGAACCCTGGCACCCCAATGCAAGTGCCAGAACACCCAGCAGCTCCTGGCTTGAGAACGCACATCCAGACAGGTACAAAATCTCCTCCACCACAGTATTGTCCCTTCTCTCCTTATTCTCCAGAATGTAGTCTATCCATGGAACAACATGAAATTTTCTAAAGTACCTTGAAGAAGGAAGTCACTAACTAAGGAAGTAAAGCAGTCAGAGACAATGATAATAAAAATGATACATCTGAACAAAGGAGACAGAGGTGACTAGAGCTGCTGCAAATTCAGGTGTCACAGGAGTAGGAGAGATCTAGGAGGAAGGAAATGAAATTTTGATACAATTTCAGATTTTCATATGCTCCAGATAACTCAGGTGCCTTGCAAACACAAAAGATTCTCAGGGCTGCACAGTTAGATCACTCTACACCTAGAGGCTTAAGGACATTATTCCTACTTCTGAATGGATATACTATTATATATATATATATGTAAATGCATAATTTCTGAGCCACTCTTGAGTGAATGAAATGGTATTTTATTTTAAAAATAATGTATATAAATTAATTACAATAATCTGAAACCAAATATAACACTAGTTAATTTACTTTTTTGTAAAACTATACATCAATAATAAGTAATTTTACTTAATTGCTCCTATGTTTTTCTGTATCTTATTCTGGAAGTTACAATGCTGAAGCTTTTTTAACAACTAGAGAACTATTTATCTCAAGGTAGTTTAGCTGTAAATTTAAACAAAATTTTGGCAAACATTGGCAAAACATCTGACTCAAAATGGATTTGGAACACTAAAAATATATTTATATATGTTTTTATGAATAGATATGGATGATGTAACAGTTTGAAACCCATGGGAAGGTAGGATCATATTAAAGGAAGAAATTATTAAAAGGCAGAAGTGGAAATATTTGAAGAACCCTTATAATGCAGAAATTAGGGTATTCATGTGGAAAGGTAAAAAATAAAGTCTATTATCTTAATCAAAGTTTATAACGGAGGGAACATATTCAGATATTCCTTCTTCTATACAGGTTTTGTATAGAAAAAGGAATATCTTTGTATAGAAAAAGGAATATCTGCGTTATTATATAGAAGAAGAAGGGATCCATGATCCCTTGGTACTTGTAGGAAGGTAACATATCATCCTTTTTTTTCAATTTTCATATCATTGAAACTCTCCTTAAGATTCCAGGCCTAAATATTTAAATTGTCTTGGTTTTAGTTTTAAAGAGTGTTTTGGTAAGCTTTGCTTTGAGCCAATTAAGAGATAAAAATATTGTATTCCCACAAATCTAAGGTGCATCCACACTAATTTCTTGACTGCAAAGAATTGCAGAACTGTATGCAAAGACCCTCACTGCAAACTCAGATCTTTCCCATTGCTTGCACTCTGGCGAACTCAGGACAAGATTCATGAAGACTATCCACATCCAGATGGGATATCATGTATGAGAGGTATTAAGACTGCAGCAAGATCCAGATAGACGGCCCCAAAACATCAGAAATGGCAAAATGAAGTCATTGCAGGGTTGTGGGGGTGTTATTTTAAAGCATTTGCTCTCCATGTCAACCAGAAAGGGTTGTCCTTATTGTCTGGAAAGGGAGAAGGGAACCGAGGGTGCATCAGTCATGTCCACCCTCTTGGGTGTAGAATCATGTCACCAGCACTGGGGGTTCTAAGTGCTCAGAACTGCAGGATGACATTCTTGTACATTTTATCTATAGTGATTTAAATGACTATTGGAAAATCTTAACACCTAGTGATTTGTCAAGCTGACAGCAATTACCTCTGTATGAGCAAGTGCTACATGCTGTGAGTTGTAAGAATGAGAAGGGATTCTTCTGCTTGGCTCCATATTTAAGCAAAATGTAAACAGTTCAGTGAAAGACTTTGGGTAAACAGCCTTATTTACAATACAGCAAAGGCGTTCACATGAAATATCCTAAAGTGTACTAGTTTCTGCCACACAGAAAAAAATTAGTGAGACACAGATTCAGTTACCACAGTAAAAGCTTTTGTCTGGCTCTTTCTGGACAGCTGCTCTGGCAGCCTCCCTCTTAAGAGGGAAGAGTAAGGCATTTTTTCAGAATATATTTCCATATACTATGCTTCAAATGTTCTTTTGAAGAACAGTTCCTATCTCTATAACTTTTTCTACTAAGAGACAGTGAGAAGCACTGCACCTTCTTTTACAGCATTTTTGAATACAGATGTCTCACCTGGTATTTTAACAGCAAAAGGAAATACTCTTCCCCTTGATTTTAAATGTTTCTAACTTTCATTCAAACATACATTGAAACATAGATTTTCAGTTTCACTACTCTTTGATCCTTTTCAAACTTAATTTTGGAGATTTCAGTAACGTAGGAAACAACATCCATGTATGGGTTTGAAGTTTCTGAATATCAATAATGACTGAAACTTCCTAAAATAAAGCAGTTTTCCAGTGACTTATGTGAAATACAGATGGGTGGTGTCAAAGCAGCTTCCTGACAGACAAGGTGTTGTCACTGCTGCCACTAATTGGCAGTGGTACTGTCATTCCCAGCAGAAATCAAGGACTCAGTAGATAGAGATGTGCTATTTTTGGACAGTTTACCCACAAAACTGTATGTCCAGTGACAGCTGAACAATGGCAGCTGTAAAGAGCATTTTTTCTATTTCAATTTGCTTTTAATAAGGTGTGTGTGCTGGGTTCAGCTGGGATAATGTTAGTTTCTTCTCAGTAGCTCTTAGAGGGCTGTGTTTTAGATTCAGAATGAGAATGATGTTGATAAAATGCTGTTTTTGGTTTTGCTACATTTTGTTTATCCCTAGTCAAGGACATTGTGTGTATGTGTGTCTCATGCTCTGAATGTGAGGAGGTACATAAAAGAAACAGATGGCACAGAACTGGCACAGGTAACCCAAACTGCCCTCAGGAATATTCCACCCACAGAACATCATGCCCAGTGTATAAACTGGGGGACTTACTCGTAAGAGGGGGCAGATCTGAGTTTGGGAACAAAATCTGGCATTGTTCAGGGGTGGTGAGCAATTGTATCATGCATCACTTTTTTGTTTGGGTCATATGGGATTTTTTTCCTTCTCTTTATTATTTGCTATTACTATTATTGTACTTTAATTTGTTTTCAATTCCTAAACTGCTTTTATCTCAACCTACAAGTTCGACCTTTGATTCTCTTCCCCATTCTATGGGGACAGGGGTGGAGAGAGAGGGGAATTGAATAAGCAGTTTAGTTATTGCTTAGTTTCCAGCTCAGCTTAAGTCACAAGAGCATCTTAGCTTAATGGCTGGAATGAGTGATCTCAGAGGCCTTTTCCAACCTTAGTGGTTCTTTGATTCTACTACTGGAGTTGAAAGTAGCCATGGAGATGAAAAAATTATGACTGTGTAGCTGGTTTGTGTTTTTAAAAACGTTGTGGCTATAGTGGGCTGAGTACAGTACTCTGCGGCACAGAGATGCAGACACCATAAAAGGGAAGGGAAAAACTAATCTCCTATTCTAGGTAGTACAAACATTAATTTCTGCACCATGTCTTTTAAGAATTTTGCAAGTAGTGATTTGTAATTAACTGAAGAAATGTAAGTTGTAAGTGTACTTCAGCACTTTTCTTGCTATGCTATTCTGTACTACGTCAACCAAAGAAAGGAGTTAAATGTAAGACATACACAGCAATTGTTCAATCATAGGATTTGCACAGCAGGAATAAGATGTGAGTGTGACTTTCAAACATTCTGCTAGCTGATTCACTCTGTGAGCTACCCACTTCTTCAACTTGAGAAGTAGTAAGGCAATAAATGGGTCCAAAGGGAGAAAATAAAACCATAAAAACACGTGGCTGCACAAATGTGATTTCAAGAAGAAAGATGCAGCTAAATTTCAGTATTCACTCTACAGATAATCTACGTTATTTTTCTTTATTATATCTATATATTTTTCTTTAGCTTACTGAAAGCAAACAAATCGATGTCTTTCAGTGCAGGCTAGAAAACACACTGTATTGAATTGAGGAAGATTACTAAAAACACGGATACTTAAGGTAGCTTTCCTTACACAATCCACTCTCCTCTGAGAGTCAGATTTCTCATCAGTGAAAGGATAAACATATTCCCCACTATCAATGCCTTTCTCTACACTCCACTTTTTAACTACACTGTATACTGCTGAGGTGTTGCATGGTGACTCGGATTTACCAAACACAAATCTCATTTAGTTATCAAAGACAAATATATGTATTCTTAAAAGTATGTCTTTTATGTCTTTTGAATGTTCTTGGCTTTTTCATGCTTGGGAAAAGTAGTTTTAAAAAATAAAGAAACAAGAAATAATTGTGCTCGTAATTTTAATATTCACTCTTTTCCCTCATTCTCCTTTGAACTTTTCCAAAGATTGTACTGTTCTCCTTTGAAACCTGGGAAAGAGACCTTCAGCTTTAAAAATAGACAACTAAAAAGTTGAAAAACAAAACCTAACTAGAAAGCTTCAATATTAATAATTTAACGCAAAACAGGCAGAACTAAAATAATTTGATATAATTTAAAAATTTATGACAATGATCCACCAGAGCACGTGGATGCTTGAAGAAGGCCATGACACCACGGAAAGCCCATGCTGGAGCAGGCTGCTGGCAGCAGCTGTGGCCCCATGGGGGACCCACACCAGAGCACCCTATTCCTGAAGGGCTGCACCCAGTGGGAGGATCCATGAAGAACTGTGTCTTGTGGGAAGGACCTACATTGAAGTTGGTGCAGGATTGTCTCCTGTGGGAGGAAAAGAGAGTATCAGGAGAATCGTGTCAGGAGTCCTCTCCCTGAGCAGGAAGGGGTGGAAGCGACAACGTGTGATGACCTGACAACAGACCCTCTTCCCCACACTCCTGTGCCAATGAGGAAGGCTAAGAAACTGGTTAAGAAATGGAGCAATCTGTGCCACAGGGATCTCAATCACAAGGATTTCAAAGCTGATCTCCCAGGTCACAGGCATGTGCTACAAGTACTACTCTGTCAGCTCTTTGCAGTGTTTCTTCAAACTGAACAACAAATAAAGAGCAAGGGTGGCCTTCTCAAAAAGCTGATCTGACCTCTCTTCTCTCACTCAGGAGTCGTTTTCCTGCCTCTCATTCAGACAAGGTGCTTTCTTGCATGGCTGATTTTTTAACCTGATTTTAAAATCCCACTCACCATAGAGACCCCCAGGCATCATCCTCCTTCCCTCAGGCTTTTATCTCTCTGTGCAGCTTCACAGGTGACCCCTACGATGACAGTCCTACACACTGGGAACTTACCACCCATGGTGGTGAAATTCCCTCTGGGTACACACACTCCCTCTGATACTCCAAATACTGCCTACAATGTGCAATCCCTGAGCAGGGATTGTGAATCAGGGCTGATATGTGGGTATGGTGCTCATGCAGAGAAGGAAGGAGCACTGTCTGGGAACTTGCACTTGGTAACACTGAGCAGAAATTGAATTTGCAGATGTGTTTTGAAATGTGTATCTAGATCCATTTTTATTTTGTTTTACTCAAGAAGTTTTCTGCATTAGACTTGGGTGGAAGTGACTCACTCAAAAGTACCTATCATGAAGAAAATTACACAACAATCACAAGGAACATAGTTCCAGTCTTCTTTTGTGTAAAAGGCAGCAGGAAAAATAAAATGGTTTTTAGAACCAGGTTTGGTTTTCTGTTAAAAATCTTGGAATGAAACTATGGGAAGACAGTGGATGACTTGCAGGGATGTCTTGAGAAAAAAGGTTTCCTCACAAATGCAAGAATTAAAACCTCTTCTGTACTAATCAAAGGATCAATTCAGAGGGTTTTTTGTAAAATAAACATCTGAGAAACTATACTATAGGAATTTTGTTTAGGTTGTGTTTGCCTTTTTGAGACAGATGGTGTAATTGCAGGTGAAAGTATTGAAGTATGGGGAGTTACTTTGTGTTTTCCGGAGAAAAGACCAAAATACATCAACATTTTGCTGGGAAAGACAAAAGTATGTCAATGCTATACTGAACCCACAAGTGAAACTCATTACAGTGTCACATTTAGCACCATCTATTACACTGGCAAAGACTGCTTCACCAAATAAATGGTCCTGGTCTGCAGACAGGTATGAAGTGTGAAAAGGAGCCCAACATGTTCCTGTTAGCAAGGTGGAGAGGGTGAAGATTTCTTGCTTGCTCCATTGTTTTAGCATCTTGGCTTTCAAGTAAAGTTTATAAGAGACATCTCTCTTGAAATGCCTCACAGTTTTATCAGATAGATCATTCAACTTGTTAAGCAGGAACAAAAAGCAATCTGAATAAGGACTTAGGCCTTGCTCTTAAAAATGTTATTTAATACAGAAGGGTTTGAACTCAGTTTTAGTATACAATAGCATATCAGTGGAAATTACTACCTAAGATTACAGCAGGTTCTGAGTGTCTTTGTTTTTAAATTTAATGTACTAATTATCATAACAAAAGGTATCAAAGGGGAGTTTGCAGAAGAGAAATGCACTCCCTGAGAAGAGGAAAATTAGAAAAGAGCATATCAGTAGGTCAAATAAGATGCCTAGCAATGCCTCTTTCATAAGTGAAAGACAGATCGCCCAAAGACATCCTGTACTCAGAACCAGTTCAAAATAAATCAGAAGGCTTGCAAAAACAAAGAAATAAATATTCGTAAGGCTCATATTGTTACTGAAATGCTAGAGGTTTTTTTTCCCTGAAGTGAAAGAGATAATTAAAGTTGCAATTTCCCTAGGTAGAGAAAACACAATTTTTACTCTTTTTTGCCACTGTTTGTCACTGTTGAATGGAATCAACAGAGGAGGCTCCACCTGAAGCCAAAAATTTTGCTCTTGACTTTTAGTAAATGCAAGGCTATTTTGTAAAGAAAGACATCACTTGTCTTTTGCAGCTTACTAGTTAAGAAGCCTTAAATCTAGCAGTTATTGACTATATTGAAAATATATTTTCCAGGTCTCTGGAGTGCTTTAAAAGAATGTCTGCTTTTGTGAAGTGGTGAAATTTCTCAAGGACTGCTTTGCAACCGTCCCCTTCTTTGGTAGCTCATAAATAGTCCATAACCTGAGAAGAAGTTAGTTACTCCCACCAGTCTCATGAATACAATTTTGGTAATACATCCCAAGATGCAACTGATCTTTTTTTGCTACAGAGGCACCCTGCTTACTCATGGACAGCTTGACTGCCATGTCATCCAGATCTTTTCTGCAAAGACCTTAGATACTGAGGGCAGATCAGATTAGGAAAAAACTGAGGCAAAAAACCCATTGAGTAACCCAGTCTTCTCTATGACTTTGGTCCTTGGGCCCTCTACCTCACTCAACAATGGGTTCATTTTCTTTGGTCTTTCTCTTGCTGGCAATGCCCTTGCAGAAACTTTTCTTTATTGCACTTCACATCCCTGATAGCGTCAATTCCAGATGAACTTTAGCTTTCCTAACGTCATTCCTGTACATTCAACCACTGTCAGTAAATTCCTCCCTGCTTCCACCTTCCACAAATAAATACAAGGTCACCTTCTGGGCTATTAGAATCAAAGTAATGAATTCATACCTGACTTCTGGTTTTATTAAGGGGACAACAGTGGTGTAGAGAGGTTGCAGAGGATAGAAAAAAGCATAAGAAGTAAAACACTGCTGATGAAATCATTTATAAAAGGAAAAAAATAGCAAGGCTAAATAAGACTGTGATGTTTATGCACAAAAAAATACATTTTCAATACAAAAGGAGAAAAGAAAAGCAGAAATATTGTACTTGAATGGGAGAAAAAAGCTTTAGAATTAAGAGGGAAGCTTAAAAAACTGTCTTCACATAAATATTGTTTTAAAATATCCCTTAGAAACCATCTCTGAGAAACAAACACTGTGCAGTGGAGAGAGAAGGAACTTTGGAAAAATCACCTGAGGGAAGAAGCAGAAAGCACAGCTCCAGCGTGAGAGAGGTTTACATCACCTGACATTATTGCTTCCTGTCTTGTATCAGAAAAGACAAATAATGCTAAAGATATTTCATCATGTCCCTAAGACATCAGGGATTTGGCTACAACAAAAGTTCATTTTCATATTCCTTCTTTATTAAAGAGAAGAAAAAGACTCTTAATTTGTTCTATCCAAAGTGAATCAGAAAAGCCCATAAAGAAACCACGGAAAGAAAAGGCTTAAGAGTATCTTTTCACATTTAGGCTCAGAGGATATAACAAGTGTTGTGTCTCCTGCCTTTGAGATCATGCTCCAAACAAAGAACTGCATTGGCAATCATTTGCCAGTGAATGCATTGCATGGTGACCAGGACAGACTTCACTGGGATCTTCATCTGCAGCCAGAAGTTTTTCATAACATAACAGTCATTGCAGAGACATTAATTCAAATTCACCAAGCTGGTGTAAGTCAGCAATTTAAATAGAACTGCTTGCCTGATATTCTGGATGAAGATACCCATACATACCCAGCAGATCTTCAACGTTTGGACCTAAGAATTTTAGCCATATTTTTTGGGCAGCCATTACCAGATCGAGTCAGAATGACTGAAAGCAGAGTTGCATTACTAAAATAGAATTGTCTAGGGTCAGACAGCTTTAATTAAAGTTGAATGTATCTGTGTCCTGGGTGAATCAAATCTCTATGACTACCTATTCTACAGGCTCACTTGTACATTATTGCAAGTTTTACAATTACAAATGTATATATTTATTGAATGTACATCATTAGTTTATCATTCATATTTGGGTGTTTTTAATTTTTAAATTGAGGCATCCATGCAGGCTTTTTTCCATCCCAGCTCAGTGAATCTAACGCACAGCAAACCATGTTGGAAGATGTGGGTGGAAGTTTCAGAAATCATTCTGCTAGCAAAGATGAGTTTTTGAAGGAAGTACACACTCTTATCTCTTCAGTTCCTCTAAACCTCTCTTCTGTGCTCCAAATGTCAGGATTTGTGGTAGTAAAAGGAATCGCACTGCAAGTCCTGTGATGATTTCTTTGGTTAGCAGACAGACCCAATGAAAGCTTCACAAGCTGGAATGGGAGATAATTCTGTGTATTTTCACTCCTGCCTTATAATGAATCTATACAACATGGATCAGGATTTTTGTTATATTAACTCTGAATTTTAAATACAAAACAGCCCTGATGTTTGCTATTGAGGACATACTTGCCTAATCAATGCTTCCACTTCTATTTGTCTTTCAAGTATAACAGAGCAAAATTATATTTATGGAAAAATACAAATGAAAGGAATATTTATATGCCTGAACACTTGTAGCACAGGTACATTATAGTAATTTTGTGTAACTATTCCAAATGAAAACCAGCATAAAGAGAAAGGAGATATGGATGTACTAAAAAGGACTGATGAAAATAAAACCTACAGGCTTTCCTTTACCTTTAAAACTTGCACTTAGCACAAACTGAATGTTCATATATATTCCAAACACATAGTTGATTATGCGTTGCACAGTCCTCTCAAACAGGTTTTCAGGAACTTCAGTGAAGGAAGTGAGATAAATTGAAGGATGTTTATTTTTGTAACAGTTTAGAGACAACATATCTGTTCATCTCTTTTTTAATATTTTAGCTTATGTGAAGATATTTCAGGAAATAAATTTTCCATTACTCTAAAAATGTTCTTACTTTTAGTATGCAAGTCACCACACTAAGACCCATGGATGTTAAATATTCATCAAAGTGTCTGCAGGGATAAGAACTGAAATCTCACCTGGGAGCTAGAGCAACCTCATCAGAAAATAGGATTAGTTTCAAAGCAAAATGCAGAAAGGATGCTCAGCACCTTGGCATTTTGATACTTACCATATCAAGGAGGCTTCTTTTTAATCAGAAACAGCTATTACCTTGAGGATAGTGCTGTCCATCTGCAGCAGAGCTTAATAACCCTTGGTAAAATCTTTCTAATCCTTGTCTTCATCTTGGACTAAACACAGGAAATACACACACTAGCATGAAGACCAGCACCACAACCTATCAGTAAATAAACACCAGAAAAGGCAGATTACTGTGCCTGTGCACAGTCCTGAGTGGTGACTCCCTTATCTCTAAGTCACAGAGACAGGCATGTGGCAGCTTGAGCTGAGCATGAAAAGAAATGCATAGGACAGAGTTAGAGTCCCAACACTGCGGCACTCCGTAGTGTGTGAGTTCACACTCTTACAAATGAGAGTTCATTCATAAGGTGAGCAGTGAGAATTTGATATATGACTGTGTCCATCAGCCTCTGCATTTGTGATGAAGTTGAATCCTTCTGTGGGCAAAACCTAGTTCAATAGATGTGAAAGGAATATGTAGGAGAAAACATGCAGTCTTTCTTAAAATAATGTCAATTCTATTTTTTCCATACATAAATTGCTGCAGTGCCACAATTCCAAGACCAAGGGGGAAAAAATGCCAAAAAATACAATGTTGAATTGTGAACCAGGTACCCATATGGGCTGTAGGGCCATTTATGCCATGTAGGATTTCATTTGTCTCTGTGAAATTATATCGTTTTCTCCAAGAATCTCTGGTAATTTCTGCCGCCCAATCTTTGGAAAGGCAAAGTGGGAATTCAAAGTAGCACAAGCTGGGTAAGCCAGGAATTATTCCTCAGGTAGCTTGGAAAAACAGTGTGACCAAGATAAACACTGAGGCACTAGAAGAGAAATAAGGACTTCACAAGCCATCTACCAGCATAATTTGATAATTTCTGTGTGCATATTTCAGCTGATAGAGGCATCAAGACCTTTGATTGTAGAAATGTACAGAGATGATTACAGCTATAAAAAATGTGAGCTAAATACATTGTCAGGTGTGAAAAAATCATAAACCTATAGGAATTACAAATTGGGTACTCTTTCAGTTGGTGAGAAATGTTACAATTTATTTATTAAGAACATAAAGGTGAAATCACCCTTTTCCCCACCAGTTAAATCAAAAGAAAAACCTGTAATATGCCAAAATGCAATATATTTCTTTTTTTTTTTTCTTAATAATCAGCTGTTTATTTCTATAAACAACAGTTTTATTAGTGGCAGAAAAATTGTAAAATAAAGGGTAAATACACTTCAATTGATAATATTGCAACTGATTTCTGGGGGACAGAATTTTTTCCCAAGTAAATAGTCTGCTACACTAATATTCTTTTATTTTTATTGTCTGTAAATCTGCCTCAAAACAGAAATGTGAAAAGATTCTCCATTACTAATACATTTGCCTCCTGCAATTTGTACCATGTTTGTGGAATGCAGGAAAACTTCCTTTTACTCTAGTTTTGACTGAAACCAGATAAAAAAAGAAATAATTTGGATTTTTTTATTTTTTCAGCATGGATGATACTCTCCAGGAAACTGGCTCTTTTTTTTTCCCCCTTGATAGACTCTACATGAAAATAACTTTTCCTGACTTTTTTGTCAGTTTTAAAAACTGACACCATCTCTGCTCTCCATTTACAAATTCATATTTTCTGTTAAAACTTCTAAATTCTTCCCTCTTGTGTTTGGCATTAACAAGGTGGTGAAATTATTTTCTTGCAAGAATAGGAGAAATCAAAAATTGCATTTAATTTAAGAAATAGTCCATGGAAATAATCCATATTCTTTCAGGAAAGAGTGTTTACTAATAACCCCCCCCCCAAAAAAAAAAAAAACAAACAAGAAAACCCCCCTAGAAAGATAAAATAAAAATGATATTATGGTGGAAATAGCTTTTTAATAGCACAAATTATGCTGGAGGCTGTCATAGAAATGTTATCATTCTGCAGGGGATATTGTAACAGAACTCATTATTTCTAGTCTTGTCAATCTCACTTGGTTTCTCTGGTACTACTCCCTGACAGAGAGATTTCCTTGGAAACCTGCATACAAATAGATTAATATCAGAATAGAAGAATGGGAAAGAAAGTGGTCTATTTTTTTTAAGCTCACACTTTTTTGTTCTTTTTTTTATTTGTTTTGTGTTCTTTTTTCTTTTTTCTTTTTTCTTTTTTCTTTTTTCTTTTTTCTTTTTTTGGAAGACACAGCATGCCTGCAGAAATGCACATCTTCAGAGGTGGAGCAGCTTTGGGGCTGGACTCAGTCACACATCACTCTTTAGATCATTGACATAATGAGGATAAGGCTGAAGGGAGATCAGTGTGTTTGATTCTGCTCTGCCAGCAGCAGACCTCCTGCTGAAACCAAGACCATGTTCTCAGTAACTGCTGCTGAAGCAACCTGTATGATCACTATCAATAATCTGTGTTTCAAATCCACCCAAATATTATTGTTTGGGTTTTTGGTGGTTTTTTTGCATTTCCATATGCTTCATGGAGCAAATTGAATGACATTGAGAAACTGGTGGAAAAAACTTTTACCATGTAACAGAAAACCTATCCTAACACTGTGATGCAAAATAAAACACTAGTATCTGCAAGAATTTTTTGTCCACCTACAAAATTGCGTGTTTTTGAGGAAGTTATAGCAATCTTTACTTTTGTAAAGATAAAAAAGAGCAATTCGAGTCCTCAGTGAAAGTTTTTATTGAGCTTTGTGTAGTCCACAACAGTATCATTTAATAATATCTTAAATCTCAACTTTCTTCCTTCACTCCAAACAGACACAAATATTTCCTAACAATTTCCTCTGTCAGGACTGATATTTTCAGCAGTCCAGGGGACTGCAGCTGTGATAAAGATTGATGACTGGTGAGGGCAAGGTGGTTCATTATGGGGCTGGCACTACAAGTTTTTAAGATAAAGATGGGCTTACTCTGTACAGAGACTTAAATTCTTCAGTATTGGTGATGATGTATTCCAGACTCCTGAGAACTGAATCAGACAGGAGGGGAGTTTTCTACCAAAAGGGATGAAAAATGTTATTTTGAGAAACTTGTTTTGTTCCTAAAGGCTACCTTAGTCAGAGAGCTCTGACTTTTCTAGCCATGAACTAGATTTAATAACTCAACTGCCCCTCGGATTTCTTTCAATTAGACAAGAAAACAAGCGGCAAAATGGTTTTAGACTAGGCTTGAAGGGGAGGTCATTATTTTTCTTGCTTCTCAAGAGCAACATGACCCATCATCCTCCCCCTCCAGCACCAAGCTCCTGAAGAGCTGACAGATTCCTGGTCATGTGTAATCATTGTGGTCAATTAGGCCCAGAGCTACTGAGGGAGAGGGCATAGTCAGGATCTTACAGCAAAAAAAAAAAAAAAA
>NC_031769.1:98174657-98203397 GCF_001522545.3 Parus major
AAAAAAATTAAATCACCATTTTATTCTTATGAGAGGTACAATATTTGACAGAAAAGAAAAGAAACTTTTTTGTGCAGCTAAAAATTATTACTGTTTTAAGTCCTGTAATTACCAGTTTTAACACCTGCAAGGTTCTAATTTTTTTTTTATGCCCTCTTTTTACTCATGTTCCCATTATCCAAAAGAATAAAGACCAGTTATAGCAATACTTATCCTTTTCCTGAAAGCTACTACAGGATGGGGGAGGAAAAGGAACATGTTTTTGTCCAATTGACTACTAGACTGCTCATTCTGGCGATTATCAGCTGCTTAAATGACTTTCCCTTAGGTGCTCTAAAGGCACAAAATCATTTTTTATAACGCTCCCATCCCTCAGACAGTGTTTTTAAAAAGTGCCAGTGGAATCCTTCCAACCTCCCATCCTTACCAGTACAACTTCCATGTGATGTCATAGACAGCTTCCATGAATTACTGATAAATAAATGGCAAAAATGGTAAAAGGTGACTCAAATCTCAGGAGAGCTCATTTGTAGGGATTCCGTATCATAGCACACTAGGAAGTGTTCTGTCTTCTACTCATCATTGCATGAAGTTTACAGCTGAAAAGTATACATCCACTGAAATATAATCTTAAAAACTTAGAAACAATTAATGAATTGTATTGGTTTATCTCGTTTCAACTGATTTAATTTACCACTGGCCCTTTGCACTCAGGTTTGTAATAATATTAACAATGAAAGTGTCACTCTTACAAGGTTTATTTGTAGTGATATTACCAGAGACACAACACTTGAACCTGGTAGGACACAATAGGACCAGAAGAACTTTTTGGATTCTGAAGTAGAAACATTTCTACAATGCATCTTTTGGTAATTAAGTTTGAGTTTACCATTCAAATTTTTTTCATTATATTCTGGGCAATATTCATACCTCTGTTAAGGATCCAGGTGCTATAAATGAACAATTTTCAGTGCTTCTGTGAGTGAAAGGAGTGATTGTAAAGGTGAAAATAATCTGATTCACACTATTAAGGCAGCTTTCTGATATACTGGAAAAAATATTAAAAAAAAATTAGTCTCATTAAAGACTTTCTTCTGCAAACTCAAGGACAGAAAGAGCAGAAATGAATCCTAAACAATTTCAACACAAATTATTAACATTCAAAATCCTTTTTCTGCACTCAGAAAACCTGTTTTTCATGTCACCATCATATTTCATCAAATATTACTTTTTCTTGTCAAGACCCTAGTATGGGCCATGGGTCCAAAGTATGCCTATACAGACCCAGGAACCAGCTGCCTGCATCCCTGCCTATCTGCATGAGATGATGTGTGATTTCACATACAGGTTCTGCAACTCTTGCCCACTTTCAGCACAGTTGCTGGAGACTTTTGGAAACATCACTAGGCCATACTATAAACATTCTAGTTACTGAGCAAGGTTCTACTAAAAGTTCCTAAAGACATCATATAATAAAATGACCTTAAAATTGATGTGCTTGAGTGCATTTGCAACTGCATTGCAGCTCATCAACCCCAAACTCCTTTATAAATATTAATTAAAGCTAAAATTCTGCTGATAATGAAGCATATCTTGAGCTCTAGAGAGCTGCCATTGTGCCAAACTCTTATAATTTTAATGCAAGTTTAGCATAGCCTAAAATACATTATATACATAATTTAATGTAAATTGATCTATAGAGTACACATGTTCTTACTAAAAAATTAGATAAAATATAAAGTATGTAACATGATATTAATTCAATAAAATTCACCTTTTTTTCTTGCCTTCTTAGCAACCCATGCAGTGAGTGAATCAGCTGGGTTTGGGGAGAAAGGTGAGCCTCAGAAGTGCAAAGTGAGGAGGAGGAAGGCTGCAACTTCATCTTGTAGGATCAGCTAGCAGCTAGACTGGCTCTATGCCCCAGCAAACCACCACTTCAGACAGGAGCAACAGAGTTCATTCATGACTGCAGTCATATTGTAGTATGTAAAATAAACAAGTCATATTCATAACCATAATTATTACATGTTGGCAATTATGGAATGAAATATAATTTAAGGACAAAAATTATCATAAAACCTGTCAGGATCTTCACTTTCCTTTATGTTGTAATAGTGTTTTCTTGCCCTACAAAGTGTTTTTAGTTCTGGGGTTATATATTAAAACAAAGGACAAACTGCTTGGAAAGGCGATTATTAGGACTGAGCTTTTTTCTGTTTATCCCTATAATTATACTAGTGTTAACATAGATATTAATATGATTCATTACTATAAGAGTATATTGCACCTATAATGTTTCCCATATTTTGGAGGACACTGAAAAAGTTTCACCGTGCTTGTATTACTCTCTGCAGTGCTCACACTAAGTTGCTAGAAGAGTTATATTTTGGAGATTCCACATTTCATATTTTCAACCAAAGGGTTGTATTTTGCTTGAAACTGTAGGCAGGCTTTCTCAGTGGGTTCTTTTCTACTGCAATTAAATACTGGGGCTCTCCTAAGGCAAAGGCTATTCATTCCAAACTTCAGCCATCACTGCCAGCAGAGGCAGTATCCAAAGCTCAAATCAACGATCCCAAAATCGCAACACTTTCTGTGCACCGGTGCTGGCCCCAGCTGGTTTACAGCAAAAGCACTTAAATAGAACAGGTGTCTTATTTTTCTGCTAAATAGCCCTGACAATGAACATTTCTAGATGAATACTGTATTCCAGAGAGCTGGAACTAAACTGGCTAGTGATGTTCAGCAACACTCTGAAGCACACTCATTGAGCCTCACTGTCAGAAGTAATGACAGCAGTGCTAAGCTACCTTTTTTTCCCCAGCACAGACAAAGGTTTTGTTGCTCCCTTTTTTTGAGTCAGACTACCATCTGGTCTAAATTGTTGCTTATTGTTTTCTACTTCATAATTTTTCCTTCCTGCCCTTCTTCTATTCTGTTTGTTTGTTTCATTTAAGAATATGTTAAATGCAGCCCACAAAAAAAATAAGGAAACAACATACAGTTCAATGCTTTTCCAAATGAAAATTCTTGTGTCCTGAAATGCCCATCTGCAGAAAATAATCACAGTGCTAGAACCTTGAGCCAAAGAGGCAATATAGTTACCAAATATTTACAAAACAGAATTATTCCACTTCAACTTTGTAAATACTTAGTAACAAACAAAATTATCTTGAATGTTACATAGCTTCCCACCTGAGAGAAAGTTTGCTAAGAAAGTAATGTTGTCAAAGTGTATAGAAAAATGATGAGAATTTCAGGGGAAAAAATCGAACCTGTGAAATCAAAGGAAAATTGTTAAATGTTATGTCATTTCCTCATCTTTTTCAAAAAAGACTAAAAGATAAATACAATAAATAATCAATAACTGTCAGGAAATTTACAGTTGTGTTCTTGCTCTTTGGAGCTTTGGGTGCTGCCATTTGAGAGCAAATTATTTTAGGCTAAGAATGTCTGTTTATCCTTAGCCCAGTATCAATTTTTAGAAACAATAATTATTCTAAGGAAGAAGGACTGCTAATTGAGTTGTATTTAGATAATCCCCAAATTAAAAAATAAGGAAAAAAAAGAGAAGGAAATGTGAACTTCCTTTCTTCTGATTTAGAATGAGAAATAAATCAGTAAGTGTGTTGTAACCATTTCTGGCAGTTTTCTTGTGAGAATCTTCCTCCTCTAATTATAATGACAAAAACAACAGAAAGAATCCATGGTCAGATCCTGTTATTGCAGAGCTTGTCACACATAAGTTTCACATTATAGCTATACAAACTTGCAAAGATTTTCCATCTAAAAAAGATTCATCAACATGTTAATTATCCATTATTTTAATTAAACATAAAAACTAAATTAACTGCATTTTATTGACAGCAACTGTAGCCACACCAAGGAAATATTGATTTCACAGCTGTCATATTAGTTTCCTAAATATTTCATTTATCATACTTTGCCTTTTTCCCTTCAAAATTCTGTAGCCAAAAAGTAACAGACAGAGAAAACCATGTGGATTTTTTCCAAAAAGGGATGGGTTTCACAGTGATGCACCATTCAAAAATACTCAGCAGAAGACTGAAGTGCCTTTGATGCTCTATGGTAGGTGAAATATATTAAAGCAGATATTGCAGTTGTCAAAGATGAATTCTAGTTTCCTACAGGCAACTGCAAAATACCTCTGCTCCACTACTGTGTGACATTTTCCACCAGGAATACATGAAAGACCCTCCCTTGTTTCAGTGTACAAAATCACTTAGCTTGTAAGCAAAGATAGATTATGTTAATTTTTTTTTAATTAGCATCTTCTCTGATTGTTGTTTTATTTCTACCTTAAAAAGCATAAACTTTACTCCCTGTATTTGTGATCCTTCATGTCTCTTCCGCATATGCTCACTGTCTTTTGGAGGATCTCTAACTCTTTGATTACTTTTTCCCTCTTCCTTAGATAAGGCTTAGGCTTAGATAAGGGAAGTCATCATTTGATGTAATATGAGGTATTATCTCTCTCTTTCTTGTGCCTATACATTTATTTATTTCAGACGTAGATTTGACTGACATCAGCTAATTCAGCACTATAATGACCAAATTTTGCTCATTACCTAGATTACATCAAATGATTCTGCTCTCGCATTAATTTCACCATACTACCTTTAAAAAAATTAATGATAACCCAGAATTATTCATGAATATTTATCTTTTGAGTTTTTCACAGCCATTACTAAATATTTTCTCGTTTATGAAACTCCTCTTTGAAGGCATATTTACATGCACATTTTGTAATGCTATCATGAATATTGGAGCTATCTTTAAATTTAACGGTTTAGAAATCAGAAGTAATTTTGCCGTGCCAAAGCTGAGACCAGCATAAGTTAATTTGTAGTATCAAAAAAACATAATGATAGTCCAGTTTGCTGTGATAAGGTTGCTTCAGACTATAAAAAAATTCCCTTTTTTAAATAATGCAGTTGTGCGTACAGAAAAGCTGATGTGGAATCACCTTGACAAAACCTGATAGCCCTTTGTGCTATAGCAGGGTTTAATAATAAATGCTCCTGTAGCCTCTTTGTATCAAAAAGAATAAAGCATGTTCATAATTGAGATATGATTATTTAGTAATTTAAAACCATTACAAATCTGCTAAGTACTGCGCTCCAAAGAACATCCACCCATAGGCAATAGTATTAATTACACACTTGAATTAGAGGATTTTATGTGCTTAATGCAATGCATTTTCCTGTATAACAGTATTGGTCTCAGCTGGGGTAATTCTCTTCACAGTGGCTGGTATAGGGCTGTGCTGTGGATTTGTGTTGAACACAGGGTTGATATCACAGAGATGTTTTTGTTGCTGCTGAGCAGAGCTTACACAGAGCCAAGGCGTTTTCTGCTTTCCATACTGCCACGCTGGTGAGGAAGCTGAGGGTGTGTGGGAGGCTGGGAGGAGACACAGCCAGGACAGGCGACCCAAACTGACCAAAGGGATATTCCAGACCACATGGCATCATGTTCTGTATGGAAAGTGGGGGAAGAAGGGGGAAGCAAGGAGTGGTGGAGTCCCAAGTGACCATTACATGTGATGGGGCCCTGGTCTCATGGAGATGGCTGAACACCTCCCTGCCCATGGGAAGTAGTGAATTCATTCTGTGTTTCACTTTGCTTGCACACATAGCTTCTGCTTTACCCATTAAACTGTCTTGATCTCAACCCACACATTTTCTACCTGTTACTCTTCTGATTCTCTCCCCAGTCCCACTGGTGGGGGAGTGTGTGAGGGTCTGTGTGGGGCTTGGTTCCTGGCTGGGGTTAAACCACAGCAATAGCAAATATTCTTCTGATATTTCCTCCCTGCATACACACACACATTTGCAATATTACAAGTCTAACCAACGTAAAGGAGGTTTGTAAAGTGACATGGAGTGCTCAAAAGAATTGTCTGAACCTTTCTGTTTCTCAAAGGAAAAAATATTCCTTGTCTATATTCCTTGTCTTCTCCCATGTTATTTCCGATGAGGAAGAGGTCAATTCCTAACTCAGTGAGGCTCATTTGGTCAAAGACTAATGTTACCATAAAAACACAAGTAGGATCAAACTCAGTTCTGTGAAAGGCAGCTGAGGAGATGCCAGCTGCCTCCTCACAAAAATCCAGCAGACCCTCAAGCAATTCTTCACCATCCAAGGGACATCTGGGTTTCTCCAGCAGTCATTTACCCATTTGCATGGGCAGACAGATTGGAGCTTCCAGGCTCATGAGTCTATGTCCTGAGCAGCACCAAAAGAAAGATATCTCTGGCAAATGAAGAGAGAGAGTATGACATTCCATGCTTGGCATATCTTGCAGACACTGATTTCCTTTTGAACACATTTTTGAATTAATCCCTTCCAACATGCATTTCAAAATGAGTAGTTAGTTTACTCACCCACTCCTGATGGCAAACCCTTTATTCAAAGGTTCTAATTTATAGTTTCTTCCTGAGGTTCCTGTATCCACTTTTCAAGAAGTGTGTAAGGTAAGTGTGGATACTAAAACATTGTGTGTGGAAAGGTAAGTTTTAGCAAGAAAAATGAAACTGACATCTCATTGTCTTAAAAGCAAAGATGGGAGATTACAAAGGTAGCCCCCCAAGTGAAAAATTATCCATTCAAATTTTAGAAGTATTTTCTTAACCTCAGCTTGAACCTGGAAAAAAGGGCAATTAGGTGTGCTTTATAATGTAATAGACTGGCAGCATGGTGTTTATTTTATTAAATAAATAAAATTAACAACTTACTAATGAAAATTTTCAGAAATAAAACTCCTAGGCTTCTTTGTTGAAAATAATTAATTATATTAAAGTATTAATAAAAAAATTATCAGATCTCCAATGGACCCAATTTCTTTCCCTCATGATAAGGATTTACTTTTTATGCACCATTACAGAGACTAGATTATGTGATGTAACAATGCTGCAACTTTGAGTCCAGAAGTGTCTAAAGATTATTGAAACCATCTGTTGGAAGGTTTTGTTCTGGAATCCCTATCCCAGAAAATGATCATAAGTACATTCTAGTAAATTACTCCTACCTTGTTTAGGCAACCTCTGAGCTGTGTCCATGTCCAAAAAGCTCCTTTTGGATAAGATGGACCACTGTGGTAGGGTAAGAGTGCTCTTACAGAAAGCACCTTTGCAGACACTGCAGTACCAGAGGGTACTGGTGGACCCAAGACAACTGGTAAGACACATCTTCAGTGCTGGGTTTAGTTATGGGCTCCCCAAAACAAAAGAGACATGGGAAGAGTCCAGTTCCCTGGAGAGTCCTGTGAAGGGCCATAAAGGTAAGGTAAGAGCTCTTTTGAGCATTTGAGGGGAAGCTGAGAGAGCTAGAGATGTTTAGCATGCAGAAGAGAAGTCTCAGGGGCAGCTTATCAATATGTAGAAATACAATTGGGGATGGAAGGAAGGAGTGATAGGGAACAAAGAAGTTAGGGAATAAGTAGTGCTTCTCTCAATGGCTGGCAGCTCTGGAACCAATACAGCTAGTTTTATTAATGCTTGCAGTTTTCAAGGCATGATAAGCATAATTTAACTTCAGAGATTTAGGCATCAATTACAGTACAAGACTAGATATACCACCTTTCTATGAAGATTCTACTATCTGATCTCTAGTAGAAAGCAGAGTATCTTAGAAAGTAATTTTGAAAAGCTGCTAGGGAGCCAGTTCTGACTCCTTTACAAGAAGTTGATCTCAAGCTCAGCCATCAGTATAATTTAAGTTTGCTAAATTAGAATTCAGAGGAGAATGAGTCATTCCCTTGTGTAAGCAAGTCTTTGTACCCAGGACTAGAATATTAAAATCAGAGCTTATCATACAGCTGTGAACACTACAGAGAATTTCTGTTCTGCATGTAAATGTAGAGAAGAATAAAGTCTGTTACGGGACCAGACAACGAGAGATCAAGAATGACAAAATGAAAGAAATTCACAAAGAAAGTATGGGAAGTAGCAGCAGGTCAAAATATAATTTAAAAAAAAAAAAAAGGAAAGAAAAAAAGATAAAGGGAAAAAGAGCTCCAGGGGAGATTTAAACTATTTAGATGAGAAAAACATTATTATAGGAAATGCCTCTAGCACACCAATGTCATAAGGCAGACAGGACTAAAAGAAGTGATGAAACTGTATAATCAAATAAGAAGATCCTTAGTTAGAAAGAAAATTTGAAGAAGAAACAAAAGCTGTGTACAAGGTTTCACTCCAAGAAGCCCAGTAGATAGTACTCTGGAGTTTTCTGCATATTCATATCTGCAGTAGGGCTCCTTTGTTTGAAGCCCTATTGTAGGGTATGGATAATAAAGAGGATAGTTGTCCCTGGAAGGTGTCAAGGATGAAAATGTTGCATCTAAAAAAGCTGAAAGCATTAGCACATGAGTTTCAAATGGCTGAGATATGGAAGCTCCCCTCAGTGATATTTGTAGATGTTGGACCTCACAAAAAAACTGAAATCCCACTGAACTTGAAAACCTTCATTGAAGGTGCTCAGTCTGCCTCCAACACATAGACCCCATTCTTACACACACCCCTTACCCTTCTTACCCATCACATTCCACTTGTGCTATACCAAATGTAGGTCTACCCATGTAGTGAAACATCCAGATTAAAACTGATCTAGACTTTTTTTTAAGGGAAGTTCTAATGTTTCACCTGTGCCAGAACAAGGAAAGAAGCCATAGGAATGGTAGAGACAACAGGTAGACAGAACACCATCTTCTTGAAATGCTGGATTACAACATGCCCTAAACTGCCTTAAATGTGCCGTGCTGGAGGCAGCTGACTCTGCAAGGTGTAACTGCAGTGTTTCTGAGAAGGGCTGAAAAGATCCTTCAGTTCATTGGTGGGGATGGGAGTGGAGGAGACAGATCACACTCCAAAAATTCAAATGCTGTCTCAGTTTCTGCTATGTAATCCAAGTGTTTTCTTTGCACCAATTGATCACTCACTGCTTACAAGATGCATAGAAAATGTTTTGAATAGAGTTTGACCCCTCTCAGCTGAGTGCTCAGTCCAAGTGAGGAATCTAGTGCAATAAAAGAGCTTAGAGCATGACCTCCTTTTCCAGTGACTTGTAGCCATTGTGGCCATTTTATAGAAGTTTATCCCACCTTTGTCCCACCTTTAAGGCATTTCTTCTTGCCATCCAAACAAATGGTGTCCATGTTAAACAGTTAAAGAGAGCACATTGCATCCATACTTACAAAGTATAACCCCAGAGCAACCTAATACTTCTTGGACAATGCTTGTCTGTGTGGAGCAGCATTTTTAGAAAGAGCAAGACTCTCTCAAAAAAAAGATGAAAAGTAGTGCACTTGTACAGAAGTGTCCTTGAAGATAATATATTCAGCTTTCAGGATCCAGAGCAACCTATTAGGAAATTATGACAATGAGCATGTTTGCAAAAGAGCCTGCTGTAATGGTGGGGAGATGCTAGCAAGTACCTCTGCTTCCTGGGGACACATGGCAGATGCTTAGGACTTTTCAATCCCATTTGTTCTGTTATTCTACCATTATGATGGGTAAAAAACAGCAATCTAAATGTCCTAAAATCATGTAGCTCCCGTGCCATAGAAAAAAGCTTCTTTTCAGTTCTGGAAAAGAGTTTACTCCAAAACAATTGACACGAAAAGTGTTCTTGTTTTGGAACAGTGTGTTTCAATTATGCTCACTTTCCCTGAAAACGTGCTAACAAATTTTTGTGTGCTACTCTAATTGCTTCAAGAGTCAAGCACCTGTAACCCTTTCAGCATGTTTGAAATATTTATCTGAGGAATTAATTCATCTGTTTCTCTTTTAGTGGTTCTGAAATCCTCTCTGTAACACCACTACACAGGGTGTTCACATGTATGGCCTCCAGGTTTTGCAGCCCTGGTGCATCATCTGGCTCTTCTCACCTGAAGTCCTTAAACTGAGGTAGGATCTCACAATCCTGCAAGCCAAGGTGCTGGAGGAAGTAAATTAAATTTTTAGTCAAACAAAAAAAAAAAAAAAAACCGCTGCTGTTTTCCTACATGTTGCAGTAACTCAGAAGAAAGGAACAGTGATGCTGAAAAGGAACAATGATGCTGAATGCATCATTGCTGCTGTCAAAGCTGGTAGATAACAAACTGCATAGGCCTATTTATATGAGTCAAACCAATTATTTTCAGACATCAAGCAGCACTGCCAAACGAATGGTAACGTTCAGTTACCTTTAGTCCACTTTAAAAGGTTTTCTATACAACTGTGACAACACAATGATTCCTGAGCCTCTTGTGGGGATGGTTTGGTTTGGGATTTTTTCATTTTCATTTTTTTTTCTTAATAGGAGGTGACAAAAAATAAGAACTAGGAAAGAAGCCAGTTAGCAATACTCTATCTATCCGACAGGGAAAAGAGAATACTGTTTGAAAATAGGAGTGCAGACAGGAATAAATGCTTCCCCAGTGATACTTCCATGAACATGATCAAATCTTCTCCAGTGTATGTACATGTGTATGTATACATGCACTAAAATCTCATTCACATCTATAGACAGGTGAATCTTATTTTTTATAGCATGGTTACATATTCTGAACAAGATGATAGAGAGAGAGCCACAGTCATGACAAGTGACATTTAAACAAACCCTTCTTGCTTTTGGAGGAGTGTCCTTAATAGACAACTGAAAAAATGGAGTTTCTGGAGATTCTTCTATTTTAAATATCTTCACATATTGGGTGGGGGGAGGGTGGGGAGGGGGAATGTGGAATGTGGAAATGTATAGAAAGCCCTGGGGCCATTAGGGATAAACACGTGCTAAAAGAATCTTTATTCAGATAAGAACTAAAGGGAATTGTACATCCAAAAGGATGAACAATTACAGTGCTTCTGCAAACACCTGCATTTGCAGCTGAGAAAATGCTGCATTATTTAGGTCTTATTTATCATATCACAAATGCCTCAAGCTTTTTCCTCCCTGCTTCACTCCCATTGCTGCTGCAAAATCAAGAAGCTTAATTGCTCCTCCTGTTAAGCCTGAAGGGTCATTTTTTGTTACCTTTCATTTTATACACTTGATTAATACTAGCTGAAAATAATTGTTAGTATCCACTATTTTAAGCATAACCTATTTTGTTCAATACTTTTTCCATTCTATCTTCTCTCACAGAGTACTTGTAGAGAATTCTGATTAAAATCATTCTCATTGAGCTATTCCAAGTAAGAAATTAGGAAATTAAGCATGCAGGGAAGCCCATTGGCTGATTTCTTTGTCATAGGGGATGACAACTTTCATATGGGCACAATTTAACCTGAAAAAACCAAAACAGGTGATTCATAGAGCTTTCACAAAATAAACCAAATCTTTCTGGGTATGAAAATTCAGTGACCATTGCAAATCCCACTATCTGGCACTGTAGTGTCTCAATTATTTCCTTAGCATTTCCTGTTAGCAAATGCATTAAAATTAAAAAAAAAAGAGAATTTTGCAGAAAATATTATAAAAAAGGTGACTTTTAAGATCTGTTTCAGCAATGAAGTATATATAAAGATGTATACATGTATACATAAGAATATATAATAATTTTAAATCCGTAAAACTAAGCAGTTTTTAATTGATATTAAAATCTCCTTATCATAAAACTTCAAGCACTCCGTGTCAAGTAAATCTCCTCAGCAATAATAACACACTCAAATTTTAGCTCAATGGAAAATTGCACAGAATTGTTATCATATTTTTCTTTGTTTTTTTAATTAAGCATTAATGCTAGTTACTATACCATCCTAGCTAACATTTCTTTCAACAAAACTCCTGAAGATTCATAGAATATCATAAATAGGCATGGGGCAGATAGACATTAATTTTTTTCCAGCAGTGCATGAAGACTCAGACTAGCAGGAAGGCAATCTCAGGATTCAATCTTGGCACCAAAATTTCAGTCACTAATGTGTGATTTTTCTGCTGACTTTTACTAGCTCTTCCTCCCCTTGAGTCTTTCGTCTTCATCCTAACTTGGTTATTTTTTTTTTTATTTTTTTTTTTAAGTGCAGTCTAAACTATTAGAGAAGATATTTGTTCCACATAGACTGAAAATGTAGACCTGAGTCTGTCTAACAGACAGCAAATCAATCATCCCTGACGTGAACAAAGCTTCTTAAAGCAGGAGTTGTGCAGGCTTTTCACCAAAGATTACTGTGAACCTTACTGGCCAGGACTGGATAAGAGACACTGTACCCAGAGAATGACCATGTCAAAATATCCCTTTAGAAATTTTAATTAAGGCAGCTTTTTACATTGTGCTGCTATCAAATTTCCAGTTTTTTTCACTTTCACAAGAAAAAATAATATCTGTCTTTCCCTGGGGCTGAATTTCATTTTAGAGTTGGAATCAAGCCCTTCAGATAGGACAATTAGAAGTATATTATACATTCAAATATATTTTACTAAAAGCCATGATTGCTTAATGATATTTAGTAGCCTGTATTTAACACCCAATCTGTGTTGTTTCTGAAAAAAAATCACTTTGATAGACACTTATTATCCACACAATAAAATAGGGTAATTTAGTGACTGCATACTATCCTCAATTGACTTTATTTTTCATTTTGCCAAAGGAGAGGGGATTTCTGTTGGCAGCTCTTTCATTACATACTGCACATTCAAAAGTAAAGAGTGGCTCTCACAGAATAATTTTCTGTTGCTAATCTGTATG
Source organism: Parus major (assembly GCF_001522545.3). NCBI lineage: Eukaryota > Metazoa > Chordata > Aves > Passeriformes > Paridae > Parus > Parus major. Next base: position 98,187,349 of record NC_031769.1, read on the forward strand.
CAGATTTTCCTCAGCAGCAAGACTGAAGATGACTATGATTTATCCCTGCTTTAACTATATCTCAGTAGGACTTCTGACTGAGACAGACACACAGCACAGTATCTTCCCAAATAAATATTTTAAAAAGCAAATTTTTAAAATTCAGTGTAAATTTGCATGAGAGGTCTTCCTAGTTCCTTCCCTCACAATGACATCTTAAATAATTCTCCTGTTATTAATGTGTTTACATACGGTTTTCTCATTTTGTTTTTTCACTGTAATCTCTCAAGGACAGGGATAATTTACATCTGTGCTCCATGGGATCCCAACCACACTGTTCACACATAACAAAGAGCACCATGCCAGCTGTTTGCCTGTGCTCTAATGGGAGGTAATTGCACTGTGATTATTCTATTCTGCAAATTTTCATTTGCATACTTCAAAGGCAAGCTTGAACTAAAGCTGGGTCGGTGTATTTCTAAGTCAAATGTATTTCCACACAGCTGAATTTCAAGAATAAAAATAAAATTCCTAAACATTTTTAAAGTCTAATTTGTAAATGGCTATCAGAGTCCAATTCCAAAACAGGTATTTTCTAGGTTTAGATTCAGCAATTCTCTGTTCCTGTCACACTGAGAGACACTTATTTTTTACAATTATTGGTAAAAGACATCTATAATACAATTTGAAAACTCTCTAGTTGATCATTCTTTCAATGAAATCTATATAGATTTCCTATATAGGTAGCTTATTCAGCTGCAGAGAAAGGATGGTAGTAACAAATAAAGGAGAGTCAGTGTAACTGAAAATTAAGCCTTAGGCTAATATTTACCAAAGGTGTGGATGAACAACAGGCAAAGGGCACACAAGAGAGGCTGTAGAAAGAGCAACATCTGGCTACTCCAGAATCAGATTCACCAGTTTTGACCTGGAAAATGCACAAGGGTTTAAAAGCAGAATTCTTCACTTTCACACCAGGACAGCCTTTGTCCAATTAAAGGATTGCTACAATTAATTTGTAGCAATTAAATTCTCATCTCTCAGCAAAGTAAAACACAGACTAGCTTCTCTTTGGAAGCAAGGCTTTTGCACACACAAGTGCAGCAGTCTGGTAGCCCATAGCAGAAGGCAATGATTGCAAGACAGAATAAACACTGACAAAGTAGAGAAAAGGACAAAATTTCAACAGGAAAGTCAGTCTTGTATAAGAACAAGCTTCCTGCCCATGATTCAGAAAATCTTGAGAAATAGATGACTTTCACTGAGATCTTTGTAACAGAAAATGTTCAAATTCTCATTTGTCATTTTTATATTGAAGTAATGTAGGAAAGGCACGTAGGGACTGAGAACAATGAAAGAGCTCCACAACCCATTAGCAATAATTGAAAGTTGTCCTATGTGTCCTGAACAACTTAAATCAATGTCAATGTCTCCTGACACATCACAGTACAGTCAGTACTCACATCCTTTCACCAAACAACCCAGTATTGGCAGGTACTCCATATACTTTGTGTTGCAGAGATGTGGTGGTTTTTTTTATACTTAACTGCTTTGTTGAACCCAGACTGATGCTACTTTTCAAATTTTTAAAGGAAGAAGGCTACTATATTTCTTAATTTCTGAAGTTTATTTAACTATTTTACTGTCATAAACATGTTATAAGTCATGTTCTTGTTTTTGGAATCAACAATGCAGTTTAATTCTCATTATTGCATGTGTGGAATGTAAATTTTCTTAGAGCAAAACAATCAGTGATTGTTAAGAGAGCTATTGCAATGCATTGCAAATTCTCTTTTGAAAAGGTCCACCTCAATAATTCTTTAGTCATCCATAGACAGCAGCATTGACATTTGAGGGTTCTTCATTCTGTCTTTCTCCATCAACTACAATTAGAGGGCAGATATCAGATGCTGGAGAAGCGCTGATTAATTAATGCTTTCTATTCACCTCTATGATATTCTTACTAGACTGAGACTACAAAGACCCAGGCTTGCTTCAGAGTGTAGAGGTATGTCTTTATGTGTATTTCAATGCACCTTTTTGACCTTATTTCTACCTTCTTCTCGCCAAGCATGAACACTGCTGCATTTCCAACCAATTTACATAGTCTTCTTCTTTGCACAAATACTTATTCATCACTGCAGGACAGCAGTCTTTCAACCTTCTTCTGGTTTCAGTTTGAAATCCCATCTTACTGAACAGCATATGTTCTTCCCACTGTCAGATTTAACAGCAAGATGCATTAGTTTCTTTCTCTTTTTCACCAGATCTGTTGAGGTGAAATTTTGAGATCCTTATTCTGGCCCTTTCAAGTGAATGCTTACTGAACTCCATCAATAAAGAGACCACGGGATTGCATCTGATCCTGTGTACAGTCACCAGTTTCATCTGTGTCATCTGTAGCATTCCCAGTTTTTCTCTTTTGGCAAAATTATTTGAGCTGATATTCTGAAAACCTTGTGCAGTCTGTGTCTTCTTCCTAAAGAGCTGAGGCTTTGCAGTATCATTTCATCCTCACTTTATTCCTGAAGCTAAGTTTGGTTCTTGAGTAAATTATAGGACTGTAAAATTTCTAACATAAAGTAAAATCCTCTGGTATTCAGAATGTTAACATATAAAATCTCTTTCACAAGTTTCTTCTAGAGAAAGTAACAAATGTCTGCTGTTCTTGTGTTCTTGTGATCCGTAGCAGCAAGACTGAGCTAATGAGTCCATAAAGAAAAGGTGAATACGTGGGTCTGCAATACACAGAGGCAGAAAGATTATGCTTTGATCAAGAAAATGTCTTTCACAGTCACTGAGGAGTTTTCAGTTTTTGAGGTACTGAAGCCAGAAATCAGACCAAACAGTGCTCATCAAACTAAACTGAAACATGCAGCAGCATTGAGATTCTGTGAAAAATTAAATGAAGACCATATCCAAATCAATTATAGTCACACTCAAAGATTTTCTAATAAACATCTACACTGTGGAGATCAGATTCACAGAATCCTCTACCCTGATACTTCTCCACATCTTTCCACATCTTCACCAAATGATGATCTTGTTATATGTGGAGATAGTCAGTATAAGCTAAATTTGTGGCACACATAAACAAGGCAAATAGATATTTCTGTAGAAGGGAATAAGGAGTAACAGGCTTACAGAGACCCACACAAAGGTGTACAGAATTAAAGTTTTAAAGAAGAGTCAGGACTGATGGATAATATTGATGGAAATTGTTCCCAAACTGCAATTTATGAAGTAACCATAACTACATGGTTATGGTTTCTGAAGTGTTTGATTTATTTATATAACACATCTGAGAAGACAATTCTCGCCCCATTAAAATCCACTGAATCTGAAAAACGTATTTTAGTTACTCAAGATTTGGGCTTTATGCAGCAAGCATAAACACCACTTTAGTAGTTAAGTTCACTTTGGTTTAATTCCATCTGAAACAAACAGTTTTAGCAAGAATTTTTTATTTAATGATTTATTTTCCACATGATCTGTAATTAAAGCCTGTCCACATGTTTTCTCCTAATAACTAAACTACTGGATAATTCCTCTTTCCACACAGCTACATCTAACAAAGATGCCAGAAAACAGTGTATTTATAAACAAGCTCTGTCCAGGCAGCATCTAATTGGAATTCATGAAAATATTATCAGCTTGTGAAGATTAATTCATAAAAAGTAGCATAACGCCAAGATATTTCAACTGCAGAGATGAGCATCTGGGAGGGAAAGCACCCTTTGGGTGCAATAGTTTCTTATTTTTAATCTTAAATTCTTTTTGTATCTAGAGATCTATGGGCTTCTGCTAGACACATGGAATACATTAAATGGCAAGAGTTGGGTTCCAGGTTTCAGCAGTTTTCACTGTGAACTTCATAAAGAAAACTTACATTTATGAGCATACTTTTTTTTTTTTTTTTTTTTCTCTTAACCTTTACATTTATTATACTTGAGAAATATCCAAGGCCAAATTACCCAGCAGCATAGATTAGCTGTTGTGGCAAAAGTAGTCTGTATCTGACAGTCTGTAGACATTAATATATCCAACAGAATAACTGTACGAGTTGCTGATGGTTGTTTCTTTTCCTTTTCAGTACCATTAAGAGGGAAATTTACTGAAGATAAAAGTGCTTAATCTATAAACAGAACTAGAGAAATATTTTTATAGTACTCCTACACATGCAATTCTTGAAAGCAGAAGCAAAGAAATTGCCCTGGCCCTGCTCTTGAGATACAGCCGAAGGAATCTGAAAAGGGAAGTCTGGAGGAAGAAGTACAGTGAGGTGTAGGCTACTGCCCCAAAAAAGGTTTAGCTCTAGGTAATACTTCTACAATGGGATTCCTGGGTGGAAAGGATGGACCTAAAACCTGGGAGGCTCTTGCACTCTCTGAAAGGGACAATAATATTGAGAAAGCACCAGTTCAAGTATTAATCTGTAAAAGCCTGTTCCTCATAGCTGAAGATACTGCAAAAGTCTTTTCTAAATAAAAATGAGGGATTCTTTAGTTAGGCTTGACAGCTAAGAAAAGCATGTAATATAAAAGCACTGTGTCTGCTTTACACAGCTTAGGGAGTTCAGCAAGAACAGTTTTGAATACAAATGGGCAATAAACTATCAATTATGAAAAGAACCCAATTAACTTGTTCTTGAACACTGAATATTTGCTTTGCATAAATATTCCTTATTATGCACTTGAAGAATGAGCAAAATCTAATTTTGAAGATCAGAGAAAGGACAATTTTCTTTTTACTTTCAAAAGCAAAGCCAAAATGCTTTGGAGTAGGGTTTGTTTACTGTGATTGGGAAAAAAAAAAAAAAAAAAGAAAAAAAAAAAGAAAGAAAGAAAAAGAAACAAGAAAAAACTGTGTGGTGCAGTCGACACACTGGAGGTAAGGGATGCCATTCACAGGGAGTTTGCCACATTTGAGAGGTGGAACTCTGCAAACCTTATGAGGTTCAACAAAGCAAAGTGCAAGGTCCTCCACTTGGGCTGTGGCAGTCCTGACACACCTACAGGTTGGGTGGGAAGTGGTGGAGAGCAGCACTGCGGAGAAAGATTTGGATGTGATGTTTGATGAAAAACTCAACATGAGCCAGCTCACAGCCCAGAAAGCCAATGAAATACTGGGTTGCATCAACAAGAGCATGGCCAGCAGGTCACAGGAGGTAATTCTGCCCTTCAACTCTACTCTTGTGAGACCCAGTCTATAGTGCTGCATCCAGCTCTCGGGCCCCCAAGCTAAGAAGGAGATGGAAGTGTTGGAGCAAGTCCAGAGTAGAGACACAAAGTTGATAAGAGGACTGGAGCACCTCCCCTGCAAAGACAGCCTGAGAAAGTTGAGGCTGTTCAGCCTGGAGCAGAGAAAGTTGCATGGAAACCTCACAGCAACCTTCCAGTATCTGAAGGAGACTACAATGAAGCCAGAGAGGGACTCTTTGTCAGGAATGGTAGTGATAGAACAAGGAGTAATGGCTTCAAACTGAAAGAGAGGAAATTTAAATTAGACATTATGAAGAAATTCTTTACACTGAGGGTGCTTAGGCACAGGAACAGCTTGCCCAGAGAAGTTTGTGGATGACCTGACCAAGTCAGTGTTCAAGGTAAGGTTGGATAATGCCTCAAGCAACCTGGTCTATTGGGAGGTGTCCCTGCCAGTGGCAGTGGGGGTTGGGTCTAGATGATCTTTAAGGTGCCTTCCAACCCTTAACATTCCAAAAGTGGAAAGATAACAGTAAAACACTACTGTAAGTGCAAATCCCGGCAAAACTTTAAGGCAAAACAATGCTACACTAAAAACACTTTTCAATGACTTATATTCTATTTTCATATTATAAAAAGTTCCCCTGGTTTAAATTCAGGTCTACCATTACGTTGAGAGTGGAATCTAGTTATTGTTGCTTCTTGGTGGACATGCAGAACTGGTAACAGAGCTGGTGACCTTATTGTCATGTTGAATTCAATGTTTTTCTTCCACATATGTTCCTCATTAGGTGAAAACCAAAGCATCATGTTGAATATTCCTTCTTTGTGATGTATAGTTTTGCACATGTACATTATAAATCTTTTTCTCATATAATTTACCTGCAATATTTCCATTCTCATCAGAATTTCTTGTCTCTTAAGACCCACTTTTTTTTTAACACAATGCCCTGAATAAGCTTTCTATGAACATTGCCTACCTTTTTCATATCCTGTCTTTTCATTTGAGAGGTCTTTCAATTCACTTTGACTTAATCTACATTTTGAAATCCACTGTATGTAACTGGAATATAAGACAGTGAAATAAGGAATTCAAAATTTTTTTCATTCTAGGCCACCAATATTATTGTGACTGTCCATTTTCATGCTCACTTCATAGGGAAATAGAGACTGTTTGCTTTGCTCACCAGTGCTACTGAGCCAGCAACCACTCAAAACTCAATAGTGCTTGCACAAAAAAATGTTAGCAAATTAACTTAACAACTTTAAAGAAAAAAAAAAGTTTTTTAACATCTGATATCTTCAGTGAGAGATAAGGGGTGTCATGTTTATCCCAGCTTTAGATGTCCCTCTGTAATTTTTATCTAAGTGAATCCTCACATATCCAGCCATCTCTATTTTTAGGACTATTTCTATTCTTAAACAATCTGGTTTTCAGCCTCCAGAGGATCTGGTTAATCTCATTTAATTATTTTAAGACTTAATTAAGTTAGCATTAGGACCAGCATAAAATAATGTGATTACTTGATTTCTTAAAAATATTCATAAGAAAAAGTTAATACTTTTTATTTTTGTGCTTTGACATTTATAAATTTAATATCTGAGCCAAACTTTCAAAATGAGCTCTGAAATTAATGTCAGTAAATCTTAATTTCTGCCTGTGTCTGTTTTCCATGAAGTGGGAGAATTCTTACAAGAGCACTGAGTCAAATTCTCTTCTACCTGAATTAATCCATTTAGCTCCAAATGGTTTGTTGTGGTGCACATTAATGCAGCTTTTGACCTATGAAGAGGAGGAGTGACAGGGAAGCATGCTGTGCTGTTAAAAGCAAGCTGTATCTGCAAGAAGCCAACTCCCTTTCCTTCTACCTTGCCAATCCAAATTTGGATGGTTGTTTCTAATAGTCCACACAGCCTACAGAGCTGCAAGGCATTTGTGATTCAAAACTGCAGTGATATGTTTTGGCAGGAGACAAAAAGCAACAGGATCAGAATTTCCATCCTCTGAAGGATGAACTTAACTGGTGTTACTTGACAGTGAGTGTAATAACAAATGTGCCTCACAAGTAACTGGACAGATATGCTAGGAAAAGGATCACATTATGAACTCTGTGCTGCCAGCTTCTCCAAAGCCTGCAGAATTATGTGAGAGAAGACAGGATGTGCAAATAGAAGAATCTTCTATATTATTCCATAGGTGAAATAGCTCAGGTAGACAAATGGGCTTCTTGTTAGGGGTTAACTCCATGGCAGTGCAATAAGGTCAGTATTACTGACTGACAATAACAGCCATGAACGTGATGAGAGAGCAATATAGGAAAAGAATGGCGAAAGAAAAAGAAAGTATCAGAATTAATACATGCTTTACCTTTCATTGAAATAATTCTTTTGTAGGATGAAGAATTTCTATTTCTTCTGAAATAACTTCCTCAAATTCTAATGTGTCTACATTATGTTCTCTCTTAGTCAAAAGTGTTGTAACGTGATAGAATAATTAGAAAAATATTTCCAAATTAATTAATTTTTTAAATACCTTGTAGCTATTAAGTACATGAGGAATAAAATACAAAAGGGTATAGAGCAGTGGGATCAGGATGAGAAGCATCATAAATGATGCAACAGCTGTAACTTCAAATAAATATTCTCAGGAAGAGAATAAAGAATAAAGTTGTCAGGTTCAAACAACCTGACAACTGAGGCAGTAGGGGTTTCAGTAAGCAAGGAAACACACTCTCATCTCTTTATTGAGTGTTCTACCTATTTGATCACTCTGCTGGCTTTTTTCAGCACATTTTACCACCATGATTCAAGTCTACAAGAGAAGACTGGTAAACACCAGCTCTCCATGTTGGCTTTCCTCACATCAAGGGCAGTGTTCAATGAAGGCAGCACACAGGCAGCAACCAGAGGTGTCATGTCCAGCCACAAGGCAGGACAGATCCTGAAGCTGCCCTTGTACTGTATAAAAGGTATTTAGGGATTCAGGATGCCAGTGCTCCATACCATCAAGTCATGCCCATGGGAAATGTTAAAAGCCAGTTTCTGCTAAAGCTTCTTGCATGGTCTGCTCTCCTCATTGTTCAGGTGGGCACTTGCAAAACCAAACCCTCAAGCCAGAGTCTGCATCAGAAAGTTGACCTGCCATGTTCTCACACAGACAAAACATATATTTTCTCTTGGACAATATCAGTGAAAAAGCAGAAATAATCCAGAGACTCTCTGGCCTCAGCCAAGTGACCTTATCATGCCAGGTTGAAACAATCAGGCAAAGAAAGGTGCCAAACCAGTTAGCTCAGTCTGAAGAAATCCTATTGAGGAGGCTCTACAGCTTCAACAAGTCTAATAATACAGCTGCTGATGTCCTGAAAACTGCACAAAGCTTGCACCATTGATGAATTCACAAGCACTAGTCAGGTATTTTCTTGCATTGTTTTTCTGAACATGTATTCTTAAATTCCATTTCCACTAAATAACTGATTTATTTAATGCCTTCCTTATCTCAGTTAAATTATTTTCCCCACTGTGTGTCCTTGGAAACTAAGCTGTTTAAAAGTTTAGTTGTAAAGTCATCTGTTTCTGTCATCTTTGGCATGTTCTTTAATAATAAGTTTCATAAGGCTAAAACAAAAAGAGTTTACTGACCTTTAAAATAATTTAGGTTTCACCTTTATGAATTTCCTGTTACTGTACATATTTATTTTGCTACTCTAGCCATCTCCCTGCATATCTTAATTTTTCTGTCAAAACTGTGAAATCTAAGGTTGCCTGGTACAGATTCAAGAAGTGACACAATAAATGTGTTATCTAAAAAGTGATGGTATATAATCTTGACATTTTTTACCTAATAGCATTTTGCAATACCAGGAAAGTGTCTGGCCTTTGAAGTTATTATGGAGTAGAAAGTCAAATATTCAAAGAGATAAATATTTTTTCTGATATTCAGTCCATTTCTAACAGAGAAAATTAGTCTTGCAGGATTTCTGTGTTGTATAAAATAAAAAAGATTTGTATTGTTTACATAGAAAAGAGAAGATATAAAAGGAACAATAATAAAGTTACACCAGACAAGTAGTAGAACCATTAAGGCAAGTCAGAACTTTCTTCATTTAACAGAGAACTAGGAAAAAACCTGAAGTACATAGTTGGATATATTTTCTGCCCTACGTAGTTTAGTTAAACATGAGAAAATGAGACGTGTAGAGGCAAAACAAGAATGTGAAGTTGCACAGAATTTGTGAGCTTTGCATCCAACTTTGCATCAAAACTGATTATAAATCTCTGAGTTTGAGTCATTGTTCGAGTTTCAAAATCCTGCCTTAATCTCTTTTTAATACTTCTGTATCAGAAAGCAAGTAAACATTGCTACCTTTTCAAAGCTAGTGACAAACCTACTTGAGAGCAAGAATTCATAGATTTGGATATTTAGAGAAGACTGTTGTGTCCTATGGTGATGTTTTTACCATTGGCCCTTGTCATGGACAAAATAAAACAGATTGGTCTGACTTTAAAAGAAAATCAGACATAAGCCTAAGTAGATGTCTTTTATCTACATTTTTACTTCATGAGATTGCAATATAGAACATTCCACTTGGAATTTACCAAACAGCTGTATCAGAACACAAAATGTTACTCACTAAACAGGATTCGATTATGGAGACCAAGTATACAGTGCTGCTCTTTTATTGATGATGACAACATCTCTTTTATTGAGATGACAACAGTAATAGTAGTGGGGTGCTGTTTTAAAGACAGGCAAGAAAATACTCATCTCCCACGCATTGTCTAAGCATCTCTTCACAATACAGATCGATGCAATTTCTGTCTCCAAAGAGTTACCAAAACTTTAAAAGATTGTGTTTCATTGAATGCAGTTGCAGAACTGTTGACGTCCATGTACAGGGACAGATTCAATTCTCACTGAGAGAAAAGCCATGAGGGGGAAAGAAAAGCAAAAACTCTTTGCTTTTAGCTTGGATTCTTACTGACTATAACAGCAATTATTAAAAAATATTTCACCTTTTTACATTTATATTTTTTATGCAGAACTGAATTCCATTCCATACTGCAACTTAAATACCTCCCAGATACGGAGGAAGTCTGTTTCTATCAGCTTTCTTGTTTGATTGCAATTAGCACAGACAAAGGATTGTCAACACAAATCCTTTCAACAACATAAGTAGGCTTTTCCTAAGGCACCCAGGAAATAAGTAATGTGCAATTTATATAGAACAAATATGAGAGGTGCAAGATTAATCCTGTCAAGAAGAATGCATATGAAGGTTGTCAGCTAAATTGCACCTGTGTGCTGCTACCTTGAGACTTATATTTTACATGCAAAAAACCCACACTGCTGCTCAGCTGACAAGACCTGAAGAATCTGGAGTGTCACAGTTACAATGCTCAAAACTGAGAGAGAGGTCATGAAACCTGACACTCAAATTTGAAAGACCTGACAGATTCATGGACTCTGGACCTTTACCAGAAGCTGACAAGCAAATGCAGAATAATGTAGGAAAGGAATTAAACAGGAGTTCCAGTGCAGTAACTGCCCTTAAATTACTTCTATAAAACAGAAGTAATAAAATTATGAAGTATAAAATTACTTCTACATGCATAAGGAAAGGGGGAAAGAAACATCTTCAGGTGCTACAACTGAGACATTCCTGTCTTAATTATTTTTACAGTGTCTTGTACAGTTTGGACTGTGCAAATTCACACTCAAACCTTCCCGGGCAAGGTTTGTGAGGGGTCACAAACAACTGCCAGTCAATCACCCCAGTTTGCAGGGTTAGGAAGATTAATTAGTAGCATTAGTTGATGGCAGTCATTCAATGCCAGTCAGCATTCGAGCCAAGAGCAGTTGTACACATTTAATTTGCTATGGAGAAACACTGGCCAATGGACTCAGAGAAGACTCCGAGGATGATCTTTGTTTACACCATATGATGAATCCAGAATGGGGATTTGAGCTGCAACATATTTTAAGGACTGGGAGATGGGGGCTGTGATGGGGCTGTTGGAGCTGGCTGGAGGTGCAGGATAGCCTTAAGCTCCCCTCACAGAGGCTGCCCTGCAGTAACAGCAGTGCCCCTTGCTCTGTCCTCTGCTGCTCCTCCTTACACAGACTTAGAGGCCCTCAGGCACAGTTAAACTAAGAATAAGTAATCGTGTAAATCATCTATGTTACCAAAAAACTGAGCACATGCAGAGAATTTTCCTTAAGTTTTTACTTTTCTTCAATAGACTAAAGAGATTCTTGAAATGCAGCTGGTTCCTAGTTTTTTGCAGTTATCTGATGGTTGCAAGAGAAGGCTCTGCACACAAGTACATTACCCATTTTTGGGAAACAGAATGCTCCCATTTTGGGGAAATTTAAGCAGTTTCTGTCATCCCAGGTGTAGTAGTTTAGATTCGCCAATTGGCGTTTCCCAGCCAATGCACCAAATAATGTGGTGGCTTTAAAGCAGTAACTAAAAATCACCAGAAAACTTACTCATCTCTTGCTGTGAGATACGGATTAGGAGAAGGGCAAAACAGGCTTAAAACTTAAAAAGAATAAAGAAGGTTTATTAATAGAACTAAGAAACCAGAATAAAACCTCCAGAAAGCCTTCCTCCCCACCATCCAACCATTCCCTTGTCCAACTGACAACACAGAGACAAAACTTGGTGGTTAAAACAGTACCAACTATACAGTAGTCTTTTCATCAGTCTTTGTAGAGACAGGAGCTCTCTTTTGTCATTCCAGGGAGAGTTCTCCACAAGAAAACAGTTTTCTCATGGCTTCTCATGCCCATGATGGCAGCTGCCTGGAAGAAAACTCTCTGCCATCATGCCGTCCTCCCATTTTCACACCACTCTGAGGTGTGTTCATGGGCCATGAACTCAAGGGGTATTATTTTAAGGATGAGTTTTTCAAAGGCAAAGGTTCTCTTCATCTGTCTCTGTGATCATCTCTAGGAACAGAGGTTTTCTCCTTTTCTCCCTGGGGACCAAGGGTCTCTATCAACTCTCATTTCTCTTTCTCTGTTCCCGCATCTCATGGGATCACAACTACTCCACCATCTGCTCAGCTTCATCAATGGACACCTTTGCTCAGATCTACACTTTGAAATATTTCATTCCCCCCAAAATATTCGTTCATGAATTAAAGGAGATTTTCAGAACATTATTGTCCATTCCATGGGTTTACCAAAAGAATATTTCAGCTTATTAAAGGATCTCCTCATTCTCTTCCCATCTGAGGCTTGATTCCTTCCTTCACTGACTTCAATGGTTTATATTGTCTTTTTATATGTTGATCACTCTCACTTTCCTCTCTCTGGAAAAACAGATTATATCTGCAGGTCTCATCTGGGTAGAGAAAGGGTTAAAATCTGGCCCAGGCACTGTGGATGGTCTCATGATCTCTGCTGGGGCAGTGGCTGGGGTTGTTTTCAATGGAAGATTTTTGGTGGCTGCCCTGGGGGAGTGTGGCCAGCATCTCAGCACGTCGCAGGTTGATGGCTTCCCCTCCCTTTACTCGTCAGTCTCTGGTGAAACCCAGCAGCGGCAGAATTCCAGCCGAGCCAGGGACCGGCCTGGCCCAGCAGCCCCGCTGTACAGGGCTCGGTGGGCTCCTTGAGGGGGCTCAGCCCCTCTGGGAAAGGGCTCCTTCCCCTCACAGCCTCCATCCCCCACCCGGGAGCTGCTGGGCAAGGCCGTACAGGCCACAGGGAAAGCAGGGGCCCAGCTGCACTGAAGTTCTGATACCTTTCAAAGCCAAAAACAAAGAGAGACAGAAACTCACAGGTTTAGGTTTAAATGATGGTATTCACAGGGTTGATCTCACTTTTCGATGGTGAAAAATACTGCCAATTTTCAGAAATAGCCAGCTATTGGCCAGGTCTCAAGCAGAGAAGAAACTTCCAGCAGTCTCTCTCTCTCTCAAAGCCTTTGCTTCCATATTTTCTACTTTTTTTTCATAAATGCCAAACCATCATACCAGGAGATGCTACTCACAGCAAGAATGACTCCTTCTCACTGTCTTTTGCTTAGACTTTACAGTGGCAGCACCAGATACTTTGGGTCTCCTAACCCAGTGCAATCCATTCATGTTGCTTCTGATTTAAAATGCTAATTTCCCTATCACTTTCTCATAGAGCAGAAAATCCTTCCTGAGATATTGAATTAGTGTTAATAATAGCATTAGTCATAGGAATCTCCTGGGCCAGCTGCCACTGCTTGAGCTAACACTGAAAAAACATTGTGTTCCATTGTTTTCAGGGTGGACAATCACCCTGAGGAACTGCAAGCTCTTTGTAGAAAATACAAAGTTTGAGTCAGTCTTAAAAGTCACCTTCAGTAATTGCAATAGCATGCATTTGTACCAATCTTACTGAAGAAAATAACATGGTGTGTTGTTAATACTAAAAGAAAAAGCAGGATGCGTGTTTGCTTTAAATGCAATGAAAGAGCATTGTATTTCAGACTTCTGCACTGACGAAAGAATATAAGCAGAAATAAAGCCTAAGCTTTTTTTTATTTTTCAAATTAAACAAGAAATGAAGTTATGGTAGAGAAAATAATATTAATATTTGTCTAATGTTTTAAGAGAAATGGGAAAAAATGCTTAGAATTATCTGTACATACAAATGAATACAGAATTTAAAAATTGTTAAGAGGAGAAAGTAGAATGATATTTCAGGCACTTCAATTGCACTGTTTAAAACTGATTTATGAAACAAGAAAATGTGAACAAGAGAAGTAGGGAAACCTGTTTTTTTACCAAAATATCTGTTTTTAAAGATTTGTCTTAAAACAGCACAATATAGCACATACTGGTCATCAGACTTAACTTTATAGTTTATACTATATAAATACAATATATTTATATATTTATATTTATATTTATATACTACATAAATACAAATACAACTTTGCCATTTCTAATGAGGGTCCATATCCTTTGTAGTTACCTGATGCCTCGGGGTCTCACAACTTGTGTGGGCTGGTATTGGCCTGAGAACCTTTAGTTTGTTTAGATGCAATAGCAATTTTCTATCAGTCAAATAATTTGCTTAAATTTGGACTAGTTTTGGTTTGACTGACAAGAATAAGAACCCAGGACTGGGTCCATGCAGAATGCAATGTGCAGGGGCAGAGAGCACAGACACCTCTGGTGTCAGGAGGGCTCAGACTGCAAACACTAATCACAGTGGTCACACCAGTCAGAGCGGAAGGGCAGCCCGCTGAATTAGTTACAGCTAATTGGTTTCAGAGACAATGAGGAGAATGCAAGTACATTAACTGGGAAACAGTGAAGAAAGAGTGTGCAAGGTGCTGTTCTTAGGGGAAAAAAAATAAAAGCAAACAAAATCAGACAAGCAGATTAGATACTGAGGAGAAAGGCAAAGAAGACACGAGTATCACACCCACCTTGTGAAGATGCCATAAAATTGTCAGCTCATTGTGAAGCATCCCTCCTGGTCTTCCCAGGGATGTCAGAAATACCACCTTTCAGACATCATCAGAGCAGCACTGGAAGGCCAGCTTTGCCATCAGCTGAAGAAAAGGTGTTGATGTGTTGATGCTCTGGAATAACATTTTTGCACTGTATTACTAATAAGACCCTTCTAGGTTAATTAGGGCTATCATTGCACTGGACTCAGGACAACTCATTGTTCTATTATAATTATACATTTCAATCAGCAATAACAGCCCAACTCCATAAACAAGGTTCGATGCCTTTTGTCCATACCACGATTTTGAGAGTAATGGTATCAAGGTGGATTTTTATGAGTAGTATATAGAATTATTGGGTTTTGGAAAATTACAAAAGCTGTAAAATTGACAGAGAAAACTGTGGAAAATTTAAAAACAGTTTAAAAGTGTTTAGGTATGGCAAAATTAATTTCCACTGTTTTTCAGAGAAGTGCTAGGAGGTGTAACAGGAAAACAGGCATAAACACCAAAGTGATAACAATATCATATTCATTAAAAAGAAATATAACAGAAAATCTTTAGCACTGTTGGCAAGAAACAAAGGCTAAAGTCATACAATTGACAGGACTAGGTCTTCTTATATGAAAAGGCATAAAGAGTGAAAAATTCACCAAACGAAACAGCTACTATGTTTCCCCATTTTGTCAGCAGTGTTATGAATGCCAATAGTATCTCAAAACCAATAAACTGTGGAATATATCAAGTCATCCTATCTACCTAGAAAAAATATTTTAAAATGGCTCTTCTATGAAATCTGCCAAATGGACTGAATACCGTTTTGGAACTTCAAACACATAGTGATTCTGCAGTAAATCAGTGAATCATTTAAGAGGGACTATGAATGTACTGATTTTCAGTTAACATTTTAACCAGTGAACAAAAAGAGGAAAATAGTACGCTATTTTAAATGAAAAGGAAAAGAAATAAAATGAGCCAGTGTTTCCACTCCAACTGATTCCATTTGGAAGGAAAAAGTGGAAACAAAAGAGTACCAGAAGCTTTTCCACACCATGATATTACACAAAAATCTCATGTGGTATAATCTGTGCACTTCTGTGGCAGATCTATAAATGTTTGAAGACAGGTGGAGTCCCTACAGTGGATAGTCTGTCTCTCCAGTGGCAGTGATTTGCCTGCTAACTATCCATTCCCAGAAATCCACAGGGATCTGGCACAGTAAGAGCAGGCAAGGCCATAGACCCATCCCACATGGCTGCACTGGATAATGGACTTAGTCTGCATTCTCCATTCTTTAAAAGGAATTTTAGAGTGTGCTCATTTCATTCACAAATTTACACAGAGGTTCTCCATTTAATAGAAGAAGAGCACAGGGAAGGGAAGGGAAGGTGCGGGAAGGGAAGGTGCGGGAAGGGAAGGGAAGGGAAGG